>NC_132815.1:23893238-24063238 GCF_048594095.1 Paramormyrops kingsleyae
ATGGTCTTACAAAACCCCCTTCGTAGTACAAGCCACAGGTCAGGTCAGGTTGGGGAGCATGTGATGATGCAGCATGTTGCCACACCCACCACACAGCGGAACTTCTCAGGATCCTGGGTGGCGACCCCCCAGGCAGACGCATGGTCCAGTCCCACCCTCCGGAAATAGCCATCCATCTACCATAGCCAGGTGTGCGAGCCGGATCACCCTCATGGAAACGTGCCACATGGCCGTAGTGCCGTAATTGACGCTTCCTCATATTGCAGGGAACGTACCTCATTCAGGGCTCCTCTAGCAACCGCTCCTTCGACACAAGATCAAATCAGTGGTACCCAAAGATTCTCCAAAGAGACACAGTATCGAAGGAGTCCAGTCTTTGTCTCAGCTCACTGTATAGCGTCCATGTCTCACAGCCATACAGCAAGACAAGGAGCACCAGGACTCTAAAGACTTGGACCCCTTTCCAGCGACCTCATGACACCCCATGCTCTCTGAATCCGTCTGCTGACTTCATAGGAAGAGTCACCAGGGACATGAATATTGCTGCCAAAGTAAGTAAATCTCTCAACAAGGTTGACATTCTCCTCGCAGACAGACACACTACTGATGACTGTGCCGAACAAGTCATTAAATGGATGGATCTTACTCTTAATCCAGGACACCCACAATCCCAGACACTCAGACTCCTCGTCCAGTCTCTCGAAAGCCCTGATCTTAGCCTCCGCTAAGATCACAACATTGTCTGCAGAGTCAAGATCAGTAATTCTTTCTTCACCAATAGACTCCTCAAAGCTGCTCGACCCCATAACCCTGCCCAACACCCAGTCCATACAAGCATTGAACAGAGTAGGAGCAAGATCACACCCCTGGTGAACCCCAGAATCAACTGGGAAGAAGGCAGAGGTTCTCCCTCCACTCTGCACAGCACTCACAGCACCAGTGTACAGGCCGACTATGACATCCAGCAACTCTGGGGGATCCAGCGAAGTCTCAGGATGTCCCAACGGGCAAATCGATCAGCTGAGTCAAACGCTTTACGAAAATAAACAAAGGCTGCAAAGAACCTCTGCCTATATTTGCACTTGCACTTAGGGTGACCACCTAATCCATGTCAGGAGGGACACTATGAGCTACAACAGGATTTGTAAACTACCATTTCATACATTTCAATTAAAAGGACCAGGATTTCACTTAAGCACTGGGTTCTTGCCGTATGCTGATTGGTCAGTCTCCTATAATCATGCATACAGTATGTGTCAGTAATGTTAATGCGAAACAGCTGGATGAGTCTTTCAATCTAGGAACTAACCAAACATTTTAGCAGAGCACAGAATCCTTTCAGCTTTAAAGTAGTTCGTAAAAGCTGAAGTAGCTCATAGTGTCCCTCCTGACATGGATTAGGTGGTCACCCTACTTGCACTCGATGAGAACCCTCAGTGCCAGGATACAGTCGATGGTTGACTTCTTAGGTGTAAAACCAGACTGCTCCGGTCACTGATAGGCAAGCAAGTGATCGTGAATCCTATTAAGGATAACCCTAGCAAGGACCTTACTGAAAGCAGTGTCATCCCACTGTAGTTGCCGCAATCCAGGAGATCACCATTCCCTTTCCAGATAGGGACTACAAGTCCTGTTTTCCAGTCAGTTGAGATGATGCCTGACTCCCAAATGAAAGCAAAGATTGCCTCCAATGCCATGTGGACAGCCTTACCACCAGCCTAGAGATGTTCTGCCCTATCGCCAGCTGATTCACCACCCATGTAATCTCAGTGAGATTGGGTGGTTCACAGCTGATTGGAAAATCAGCCTTGAAAACTGCGGACCCAGAGATGTCCAACATCCTAGCTGGAGGGTCAGCTTTAAACAACTGCTGAAAGTAGCCGGCCCAGCGGGTCACAACTGCAGCGTCATCCGTAAGTAGCGTTTAAAGTTTGCGGATACAAACGTAGGGCTGCATCTGACTTCACAGACTCCCGCTTCCATGCATCTCCGCACATGACTATGGTTTTTGCCTGCATTTTCCAGTAGGTCGTGCGTTCAAATCCCCTTTACTGTCTTTTTGGATATAAGCATCAGGTAAATTAGTTAATTGTACACTGTGCGGTGTTATGTGCGGAGCCCGCAGGTGCACTAGTTGTATGCACGTGTGTGTGCATGCGCTGTGTACCTGCACTTGTGGTTTTGTTAAAAGGGACAGTTCTCAATTCTCTGGCAGCCAATCATATTCAGCCAACTTCTCTGTTAGTCTCTGTTGTCGCACTCCACTGTTGACGTCATGCACCTCTATGGGTCAATCATCACATTCTATTGATGATGTCACAGATCTCCGTCAGCCAATCATTGCGCTAGAGAGGACCAGCTGCAGTCTAAAATCTTGCCCAGGAACGCTTTGGAGGGGCTGTTCTTTCCTGCTGCCTGCCAGTTTGTTATACTCACGTTTGCCTAAGAAGTCAACCATCGACTGTATCCTGGCACTGTGGGTTCTCATCTAGTGCAAGTGCAAATATAGGCATTTTGGAGTTTGGTTCGGAGGACTAGACAGGGAAGCAGGGGCGTGCCTATACATTCCAGCACGTAGGTTTGACCCTGTGTTTAGACACCCTAGGTAAAGGCGGGGGGAATCTCCTGTATTTTATGTCTATATAGGTAAGATTAGAATAGATAGACATTCTTTTGTTTAGTTTATTTTCTAGTTAGATAAATTACTGAGCCCTATTAGGGAAGCTGTTTGGTTCTATTTTATTCTTTCCTTTTTCGCCATCCACAGTCCAGTCCCCCTGTCCTTTTTCTTGTGAGTTTTGTGTTTAGCTAATGCCCAGCATTGTTCCCTGGTGAAATTTGAATTTATTTCTCAGTTGTATGTGTGAGTGTGTGTGGACTGTCTGTTAGAGTTGCTCCTGCAATGTCCGAAAATTAAATGCTATTGTTCTCACTCCATCCCTAGACCTTATACCGAGGGCGTGTAACATGCACACAACAAAGCAGCAGTGAGTGATACCATCAGGCAGCACAGCGACAGCCTGGACTGATGCCAAATGTCAATAATGTAGATACCTGTGTGTAGTCACCGTTTATTGTGTTCTCATTGTGTTGTACCGTATTGTCACGTGCAATGTTAATGTTATGTGTTGCACCCACTGTTTGGCGTGTGAGTAGTCAGGGCGGCCAGCACAGTGAGCAGTGTGTGTGTTGTCAGAGTGACTGGCTTACATAAGTAAACGCCAATTTTGTGCTTTCCAGAACAAAACAGTCATACACAGATAGTCAAAATCAATAAGCAAACCAATCACACAAATCCAAAAGAAACGAGCAGAGCTCCCGAGGAATCTTGCTGTCCGGCTTTTCACTCCGGGAACAGGAAGTGAACAGGCGGTGCGACGTCTCGTGGGTGGCGTCCTGGTCGAGGGTGTTATGTACGTCACGTTTTTTGGGGATATTAAGAGGACAGTACGCGGGAACGGCGCGGCAGTTTTATGGGAAAATAAATGAACAGCTTCAGCTAACGACCGGTCTCGTGTCTTCCTTAATACACGACATTTTGACGACGAGGATGGAGCTTGCACTCCCACCACCTTCACCTTTTCTTGCGCTCCCCGGCGAACCCCCTGTCCCTTGGACTCGCTGGCTGGAATCGTTCCAGACATACTTGGATGCCCTAGGACTGCACGGCGTCAGCGACGCTCAGAAGAAAGCCATACTTATTCACTGTTTAGGCACGGAAGGACAGCGGATCTTTCGGACGCTCGGACCTGCGGAGACGTATGAAAACGCTGTTTCGCTCCTGGGTTCTCACTATGCAGCTCCACAAAGTGTCATCCTGCGCCGGATTCTTTTTCGCCGAAGGCGACAGCAGCCGGGTGAGTCCGTACACCAGTACGTGGCTAATCTGCGCGGTTTAGCCAGCCTTTGTAAATTTGGTGGCATGCAGGATGAATTCATTCGTGATCAGCTGGCTGAACACTCTAACAACCCTAAAGTTAGAGAGCGACTGTTGACGGCAGCAGATGATCTCTCTCTCGCTAGCGCTATACAAGTTGCATTTCAAATAGAAACAGCAGCGGAGTTTACGTCTCAATTAGCTTACCCCGCTGTCACCTCGCTCCCTGCAAAACAAATATCTAAATCACAACCACCTGATAGTGCTATCCCGCTTGAAGTTGATTCAGACGTGCATTATACTCAGTCACCGCGATCGCAAAAAAAGGCAACGCTGTGGGAATTGTGGCTCATCTTCCCATGTTACTCGGGCCCGGAGTTGTCTTGCCCATGGGCAACAGTGCCAGCGATGCGGCAAAGTTAACCATTTTGCCAAAGTATGCCGTTCCACCCCTGCAAATTCTACAGCGCTGTCACTTCCCACTGCCCCTCCACCTGTTTCTACAACTATTCACACTGTCAGCTCCAAGCTCCAGTGTTTTAAAACCTGTACGGTTGAGCTGGACAATGTCTGCCTTCCCCTCTTATTGGATACTGGGGCTGCAGTCTCCCTGTTAAACCTAGCTACTGTACGGCAGTTTTTTTCCCATGTGCCACTTTCTAAGGCTGTTCCTGCTCTATGTGGTTATGGCAGTTCCAAAATTAACATGGTAGGCTCCATCGGGTTCTGTCCGCTATGGCTCTAAACTAGTCCCAGACTTTCCCTTTCACGTCTCGCACCATGGTGCCAACTTACTGGGCCTTGACCTTTTTACTGCCCTTGGATTCTCTCTCCTGGATACGACTGGATCTGCCATTTTGACTGTCAGCTCACCATGGCAGCAGCAGTATGCGGCCCTGTTCGAGGGCGTAGGCTGTCTCTCCACATTTAATCACCAACCCCTACTTGATCCATCTGTCACTTCAGTGATTCAGCCCCTCCGTTGAGTCCCCCTGGCCCTTCGTGATGGTGTTACTGCGGAACTGCGCCACCTGCTGGAGGCAGGCATTATTGAGCCATTTAATGCTTCTCCATGGATCTCAAATTTGGTGATAGCTAAGAAGAAATGCGGAAATCTGCGCCTCTGTGTTGACCTCCGGGCTGTAAACAAGGCTGTCGTTCCTGACAAGTACCCCCTCCCTTCCATAGAAGAACTCACCTCTCATTTTCATGGCTCGATGGTTTTCACAAAACTGGACCTTCGTCAGGGCTATCTGCAGATCCCTCTCCATCCCGACAGCCGGAATCTCACGGCTTTTGTGACGCATGCTGGAGTGTTCCAGTACACACAGGTCCCATTTGGGCTTAGCTCCGCCCCAAGCTGTTTCCAGAAGATTATGGCTACCATCTTCACTGGTATCCCTAGGGTGGTCATCTACCTCGATGACATTGTGGTCCATGGACCTACAGCTGCCGTCCACGACGAATGCCTTCATCAAGTGTTTGAAGTGCTAGCTAAACACCACCTCACGCTTAACAGTCAGAAATGTGTGTTTTCTGTACCTGCCATCGAGTTTGTGGGATTCCGCCTCACAGCTGAGGGCCTCACTCCACTTCAATCTAATATTGAGGCCATTCAGCGTATTTCCGAACCCACAAATGCTACCCAGGTTGCCTCTTTCCTGGGCATGACAGCTTATTACCTGCGTTTCTTGCCTCACTACTCTGCTACCACGGCTCCATTGCGTCAGCTGCTGCAGAAAGATGCACGTTGGATTTGGACACCAGCCTGCTCTGAGGCTTTCCATCTCCTGAAGTCCCAGCTCAAATCATCTCCTATCCTGGCACACTTTTCCCTCTCATGCCCCACCTCTGTCACTTGTGATGCCTCAGCTGTGGCAGTTGGGGCTGTACTGTCACAGCTGCAGGATGGAGTGGACCGGCCCATTGCCTTTGCCTCCCGTGCTCTCAACCCCACCGAACAAAAATATTCTGTGGGCGAACGTGAGGCTCTAGCCTGTGTCTGGGCCTGTGAGCGTTGGCACATGTATCTTTATGGCAGGGCATTTACACTGCGCACTGACCATCAGGCGCTGACAGCCTTGCTTGCAACAAGTGGTACAGGACGCAAACCACTCCGACTTTACCGGTGGTCTGAGCGACTTCAGCAGTACAATTTCACCCTGTGTTTCACCCCAGGTCGTGATAACGTTGTGGCAGACCTGCTGTCTCGCTCTACCCAGTCTCCTGCAGCACCTGACTCCGTCTCTCAGGAACCAGACCTCATCCAGATGATGTACACATCACTGAAGGCAGCTGTCTCCGTTGATGAACTCCAGCTGGCCTCAGAACAGGACCCAGTCCTTTCTCAGCTTCGTACATACATCCGTACAGGCTGGCCAACTAAAGTCTCTGCTGAATTGACTCCTTACCACAGGGTCAGGGATGAGCTTTCGTGTTGGAATGAGCACTGCGTAGCTCGTGGAGCTGTCACAGTGGTACCAAGCAGCCTCCAGGCCCGTGTTCTTCGCATGGCACATGAAGGCCATTTGGGCATTGTACGTGTCAAACAGCGTTGTAGGGACCTCGTATGGTGGCCCGGCATTGATAGGGACATAGAGAATCTGGTTAGGGATTGTGCAGCCTGCCTTGTCAGCTGGAAAATGGGCTCACCTGCACCACCCCCTCTGCAGCCTCTGGTTTGGCCCGCTCATCCTTGGGAACATCTCCAGTTGGATATCTGTGGGGAACTACATGGAGTTCCACACCACCAGCGGTTCCTCCTTGTGGTGTATGATCTACACTCTAAGTGGCCTGAGGTGGTCTCCACTGGCACTGTCACAACACGGGTAGTCACTGATTTTTTAGATACACTCTTTGCTCGATGGGGACTTCCTCTGGCTATTACGACGGATAATGGACCACAATTCGTGTCTACTGAGTTCGAAGCCTTTCTGATGGAGCGAGGCATCCGTCACATCCGCACAGCATTATATCACCCCCAGGCTAATGGCAGAGTGGAGCGTCTCAATCAGACCCTTAAAAATGACATCAGAGCCCACTTAGCTGAAGGTTACCCCTTTTCAGCAGCACTCCTTCACACACTGCTCCATTACAGAGCCACGAAGCACACCACAACAGGTTGCTCACCAGCGTCACTTATGTTGGGCCGCGAACTGCAGCTTCCACTTGATCGACTCAAGGCCAGTTCTGTTTCCCCTTCCCCTCCATGCCGCCACAGGGTGTCCGCTCAGCAGCACAAGATGAAGCTGCGGTTTGATCAGTCTCGGAGGGCACGGAACCCTACTATCGCCGTTTCGGATTGGGTCAGAATCCGCCGCGCTCATCGGGACCACAAGCTGGTCTCATTCTGGTCTCCTCCTATTCAGGTGGCGGGGAAGCTAGGGCCAGCTACTTTTTCTCTTTCTGATGGGTCCCGATGGAATGCTAGCCGCCTCCGCAAGGTGGCAGCTCCAGAATTGGCTAGCGCAAATGTTCACGCTGGCTCTCCTTCATCAGCAGGTAATTGGGACTTACCTATGGAACCAGATACGCTCACACCTGAACCCATAGTCGAGCCCGCTCAAGGCCCAGCTGCACATCCATTCAAGTCTACATTGGAGTCCACTCGAAGATCAGCTCGCCTCCGGACTCGCCCAGGTTACCTAAGGGACTTTGTGACTGAATTCTAATATGCCGACCTTGCATTTGGCTCTCTGTGCAGTTCATTTAATGTGCTGGGTATGCTAAGTGTTATTGTGTTTTTTTTTTCATACCACATTATGGTAATATGTTGTTTCTCTAGAATATTTTCAGTTTTCCGAATTGTCACGATTGATTTTGTTCGTTTAGAGGGGGGAGTAAATGTTATGTACGCGCACAAAAAACACGTCACGTTTTTTGGAGATACTAAGAGGACAGTGCGCGGGAACGGCGCGGCAGTTTTATGGGAAAATAAATGAACAGCTTCAGCTTACGACCTGTCTCGTGTCTTCCTTAATACACGACAGAGGGGGCGGAGCGAGAGCCGAGCCGAGTGGTCCTGGCCGTGGGCGGAGCCGAACAACAGCGGCGCGTAACACTGCACTTTGGTCTGGCTCATTTTTGCTATATATTGTAACCATGTCTGGTACCCACACCTCAATTCAGTTAGTGTATCTGTTACAATTCTTACTGTTATGTCAAATGTTGGTCATAAAACAAAAGAGAAATCAATATAATATGAATATTTAAACCTATAAAATATATAAACACAATGAATAACATTTTCAGACATGGACATTAAGACATACACACAGTATACAAGTAACCACCTTACAACAGCAAGACTCAGAACATTCAGGTAAAATCACATTTATTGACTTTCAAATTTCCTGGTGATCCATCTCGTACTTCTAGAAATTGTACAGTTTGGATTAGACTGGTGGAGCACATGACAGAGCTCTACGGGGAATACAATGCTGTTCCTCACAGCCCCCTTCCTGGTTTTGTTTTGGGGGTCTTCTCAATGAGTCTCCCCTTGCTAATTCTTTGTGATATTAGAAGGCACAAGTGCAGCAATTATCCCATTCTCAACAGCTCCCTGGGTGTGACACAACTGGTCGTCAAAAAAGATGTGTGGGCGTATCACCTGAAGATGGGGCGTCTTTGAGGCCCCACATAAAAAATAAGCCTCATCCATCTCCAGGCCCCAGCTCCTCAGGGTCTTCAGTGCTCGGAACCCTGCGCTGGCAGCATCGCGGGATGTCACCAGGTAGGTCCGGATCGGGCACTCCTTCACCATGCCCTTGTCATGAAACTTGCGCTGAAGTTTGCTCAGGGCTTCCAGGAAGCATTTCAGAGGACCCTGCAGGTACCAGGTGGACACAGATGAGTCAGCTGAGAGCCAATGAGCTTTGTTGCTGCTTCATACCAAAGTACAGTAAAGACACAAAATACTGAATTTGGTCCTCATACACTTTCAGAAAGTAAAGTTCAGTCTCATACCACAAAATGAACACTAAATCCAACTAAATAAAACTCAAAGCCCTGTAAAATCACTGAGTATATCTGTGTACTTTATGTACCTTGCTGCATTATGCCTCTGGGATCAACAAATACATTTTGTCTTTATATAACAACAATTCTTATATATATAATAAATTACCGGATTCAGATGCTGGTCTTCCTTTGCCCTCTCATTTTCGAGGTAGGCATTTAGACCCTTCTCACTGAAAACTTTCTCCGATTCATCAGAGAAGATGACGGCGTCACCATCGAAGGCCACACGCAACTGAGTGTCAGGGGGTTCAATTGCCTTTTCCGGACTGGACATGGTAGCAGCTGCGATACCTTCAAAATACATTGTTAGGTGTTTTAGGTCAGTGGGCCATTGTTATGCAGATCATGATAGTGAGAAAGTGTCATATGTCTTATGTTTTAAAATGCATTACCAAGACAGACCTTCTTTCTTCTAGCGCAAATCAGTAATCACAGATCAGTTCTATAGCTATACATACCTTATACAGTATGTCTAATATACCTCTTAAGGTAATGGTAATAACAATTAATAATCAAGTCAACTTAAATGGCTTCGCCTGAAGAGCCTTTTGATGTAACAGAAAATTCTATTTACCTGCCACCTTGGCTTCCTGGACCTTTTCCTTGTCATCGGACAAGTAGAGATCAATCTTAAATTTCTTCAGAAGTTCAGTTAGGCATTTCTCACCAGTCACAGAGAACCTTTCAGTAGGTAAATCTACAAAGGATACATACAAAAAAGATATTAGAGTTCTCAGGAAATTATTTTTTCATATAAGACCTATTACTTATATGTGGTTAGATTTTAAAGAGTATTTTTTTGCTCTTTAGAACGCCTGTGGCCTTGGCCTGGAGCCGATGTCGTCAGACGGTGCCCAACCTTCTCAGGGTGTTTCGACCCTTATCCGCTACACCCTCCAGTTGGCGGGTCGGCAGTGATGGCCAGGTCACTGCCCATCAGCTCCAGGCCTCCAGCCCCCCTCCTCCCTTTTAAACCACAACCAACAAGAGGCTCTTTCTGCTGCCTCTCCAATCCTGCGCACAGCTGCCTTACGGTCCTTGCCTGATACGCCGAGTGTAGTGAGCACCGACCATACAGACTGTGCCGGAAACCCTCTACACCCCACCTCTACTGGAAACAGCCACGTTTGCCACCCTTTCTCTCTGCACTCCATGATGAGGTCCTGGTATTTCAGATACTTTCTCTCATGGGCCTCATCACAGCCTTCTTCCCATGGGACAGTCAGTTCTACCAGGATAATCTTCTTTGCCTGCTCTGACCAGATGACAATGTCAGGTCTCAAGGTGCTCTGGACGATGGGGGGGAAAATGAGCTTCCTACTCAGGTCAACTATCATCTCCCATCCTTGTGCCCCCTGGAGGATGTTGGTCCTGGTTCTCCTTGCAGAAGATGGCTGCTCCCCTGCCCTGATGAACTGCAGCACTGATGTTTGTGGCTTGAGTGGTTGCGGCCTTCTCCTGGCCTGCTCCAGGATGTCTGCAATTACACTGAGCACCTGATCATGCCGCCACCTGTATCTCCCCTGGGCCAGAGCTGTTTGACACCCTGCTAGAATGTGGGAGAGTGTGCCATTCTTCCCACACAATTTGCAGAGTGGATCCTCCCTCAGGCCCTACCTTACCAGGTTTGCAGGTGACGGGAGTGTGTCATATACAGACCTCAGGAGGAAACTCACACAGAACGGTTCCAGCCTCCAGATTTCGGTCCACGTGACCCTCTTTTTTGGGAGGTCCCATCTGGTCCAAGTTCCTTGGGTTGCTAGTTCGACAGCCTTCGCCTTCCATGTCTCTTCCACCTGGTGCCGCACTTCAGCTTGCACCATCTCTCTCCTCTGCTGCACAGTTGCCTTCCCCCACTGGATGAAACAGGAGGTTCCTAGTCCCTGCCGGCCAGTGCAGACATTGCCAATGATATCCCTCAACTCTATGCAGCTTTTAGCTGGCCTAACTGCGGTGTCTGCTACCCACTTGCGGCCTGTTCTTGTTATGACCCCCGCATTGCTGACACGCTCGTCTTTAGAGTCTCTGAGTACCATTGCCACCCTGCACTTGGCCACCTTGAACTCCTCCACCACAGATGAGAATGGAAGCTGAAGCTGGCCAGACCGAATATAGAGCCCTACTGCTGTGAAGCTGGGAGGGATACCAAGCCACCGCCTCAGATGTTTGTTTATTTTCTTCTCCAACTTCTCCACTGCAGTCACTGGAATCTCATATACTGTCAACGGCCACATCAGCCTTGGTAGAAGCCCATGCTGGTAAATCCAGGATTTGAACTTGCCAGGTAGTCCCGACCCGTCAATCCTCCTCAGCCACTCATCTGCCTGTTTTCCAGTGTCAGAGATGTTGTTCCTGTCGCTGAGGGTGTCATCGTACCACTTTCCCAGGCATTTGATGGGATTCTCCCTGATTGTTGGAATTTGTTCACCTTGGACGTGGAGTTTGAACGCATTTGTCAGCTTCCCCCACCTTATCACCAAACTCCGTGACTTCCTGGGCTTGAAAACCATCCTCGCCCATGATGCCAAAGCCCCAAGAGTCTTCAGGATCCACCTTGCCTGCACATGTGTTGTTGTTGTTATAGTGAGGTCGTCCATGAATCCTCTTAGTGGGGGTTGCCTGCTCCCTGCTGCAGTCACTGGTCCTTTGGCCTCTGCTGCTGCTGCTGTAATAAGAAGGTTCATCCCCATGATGAACAGGATGGGGGAGACTGTGCATCCTGTTACAATCCCCTTCTCCAGTATCTGCCATGCAGTGATGAACTTAGCAGTCAGAAACCGCAGCTTGAATGACCCCAGGTAGCTGTTAATCATCTGCCTAATCTTGTCTGGGATGTGGTACTGCTCCATGGCCTTGTTAATGAGGATATGGGGCATAGACCCATACGCATTGGCAAGATCCAGTCAGACTACTGTTAGGTCGCTCTTATTGCCCTTGGCCTCCTGGATCAGATGGCTAAGGATAGCAGTGTGTTCCAGGCACCCAGAAAATCCTGGTATCCCCCCCTTCTGAATTGAGGTGTCCACATAACCATTCTCTGTCATGTAGGTTGTCATTCGCCTTGCCAAGACTGAGAAGAATATCTTAGCTTCTACACTCAACAAAGAAATGGTGCGAAACTGGCTGATCTCAGAAGAGTCCTTCTCCTTTGGCACAAAACAGCCCTCTGCCACTCTCCAGGATACTAGTATTCTGCCCTTCACCCAGATTTTCTGGAGGAGCTTCCATAATCTACGTAGCAGAAGTAGACATTTCTTGTAGACTTTGTAAGGCAAGCCGCTTGGTCCAGGGGCTGATGCAGTTCTTGCCTTCTTTACCACCTCCTCCACTTCCTTCCAGGTTGGCTCTCTGGTCTCCAGATGTTTCGAGGGGGGTGGGACACTGGTGATCCTTGGGTGGCTACCCAGATCTTCATACTTATGTGGGTCACAGTATGTTGACCTTAGGACTTCCTCAACCTCCTCCTTAGAGCTGGTCAGTGTTCCTGATCTAGCTTCCCATAGCAAGGCCTTGGTAAACCTATATGACCCTACATGAACTGAGCCCTCTTGGCCCCTCTCTCCTTCCTTTGCTTCCGTGTCTGCTCTGCCTTCCTCAGCCTGCGAAGCCGGTCTCGGAGTCCAGATGTCAGGTCTTTAATCCCTTGTTTTTCCCCTTCTGCAGCATTCCTGAACTGCCTGGAGAGTATCCTGATCTCTTTCCGCAAGCTCTGGATCTCCTTCTCCCTCCGATTCAGCTGCCTTGCCTTTGGACTGATGGTCTTTCTCTCCTCAATGCCAAACCGCTCCCTGGCCATGTTGTACGTAATTGCCGTCATCGTCTCAATTTTCCGCTCCACTGTCCCTGCCAGAGCAACATCCAGGATCTTGTTCAGATCCTCATCTAGCTGCTGCCACTCTTTGTTGCTGTTCATCCTGGGCCATTTCACCCTTTCCTTTGCAGGTTGGAGTTGTCGGGAGGCATCAGAGTTGACCATTGTATGGGTCTGGGGCAAAGCCGTTGCCAAGAGATCTCCAGTGCTGTGGGGTGCTTCCTGCCTGGGGATAAGGGAGAGCGCTAAGGAGGAAATTTTAAAGTACAGAGAAAGGGACTCTGTACGTCTGAGTGGTGATGTGCTGCAGTGGTGGAAAAAACAAATGGATCTTCCACTGCTTTCAGCATTGGCAAAGAGCTACATCTCCACCCCAGCTACAAGTGTACCCTCTGAAAGAGTGTTTAGCACAGCTGGAGACGTAGTTACAGCACATCGCAGTTTGCTACGTCCTGATCATGTGGATCAACTGATATTTCTTAAGAAAAACCTTAAAAGAGGACATTTAAGTTAAATTTAGTGTTAATCTCATGAGTTTGGTTTACAGCATCCTGTGACTGCCTATACTATTTTTTTTTGTTTTATTTTATTTTCATTTATTTTATTTTTTTTACACATTTGAATACAGTTTGTGAGAGAGGGTTTGTGAAAGGTTTTTTTTGTACTACTTCTTATTATTGGTTATGTCAAAATAGCACAAAATATAGCAAAATAGTTTTCTGTTCACTGAGTAAGCCCGTCTGCTGAAAGCACATTCATCTGCTAGCAAGTTATGGAACATTTCTTCAGTTTATCTCTGAGCAGCATCCTTAAATTGTTTAACTTTTAACAGCTCAAACATTTAAGTGGAGACAGAACAGGAAAAAAAGCATTTGGTTTTATTTAATCTTTTTTTTTGCTCTACCAAAGCCTATTTGTGTAAGGGTCATGCACTACAAATCAGAAGGCACTTAAGTTAATTTATGATTTGTTGTCTGAAACAAAGAAATAAAAGTATCTGTAACATACTGAAATGCATAGCATCATATTTGTTTCATTTAATCATACTGCATCGAATCGTGTTGAATCGAATCGAAATCGGATTGCACTGCATCATAACGGGTGTATCGCATCGCTAGCTGCTTCGTGCATCTTTAATGTATCGTATCGTTGGCTATGCATCGAGATGCGTATCGCATCGGCCTCAGTTATGGAGATGCACATCCCTATTACACAGCTATTACCTGATTTTATTAAGAGGAGTGATCTTACAGGAATTTCAGTTGGAAATAGAAGTTGTATTATTAGTCAGCTGATGACACCGCCGTGATTTTAAAGGACAGTAACCAAAATCCCCTTGTATAGGTGTCATAGATGTAAGACAAGGATGGTCTGGAGATCCCCAGGCAGGAAGCACCCCACAGCACTGGAGATCTCTTGGCAACGGCTAGCATAACATTTCAGTTGAATATAAACTGGTAATTTTATACTTTTTTGAATCATGGTACAGGAGCAATGCACATTTTTAAAACTCAGATTTTTAACTTATGTTGGTTTTGTTGCTAAAGTAGGTTAAGAACAATATCAATTGCAAGGTGCAGTATTAATTGGATTTTAGGATATTCTAGGTAAACTTCATTGTTTGTTGTTGGCTTTGTGAAAGTGTACTCCTGCACTTTATTACAATGTACAGTGGTACCTCAGTTCTCGAACTCATTAGAACTCAAATTTCTTAAAAGTCGAACCAAGCAGTTCAAAAAAAAAATTACCTAGAGCTCGATCTCGATCTCAAACAGTGAACGCCGACCTAAGATAACTTGCATGTGCCGGGAAGTGAGTCACGCAGCACGTCTCTCAGCGGAAACAAAGGGTAACGCTTCAGTCTCAGCCTCGCATTAGCTGTGATAGCATCGTGCATGTTTACACTAGCTGAATACATATATTTAGACAGTAAAAATACATTTAGACAATGATAGACAGTAACAGTAATTATTATTATATAATAAAATAGATTTAAAAATAAAGATTTCTTATTCATTATTTTAATATTAATAGTAATATTGTTGTGCCGAGCGGGACAGCATCACTGTCTGAATTGAGAACATCACAAATGAACAAAAACTGGCACATAACAAAACGCCAGTAGAGGGCGCATGTCACAGAACTGAGGTACCACTGTACATTGTAAATAAAATGTTATGCTAGCCGTTGCCAAGAGATCTCCAGTGCTGTGGGGTGCTTCCTGCCTGGGGCAGGAGATCCCCAGGCAGGAAGCACCCCACAGCACTGGAGATCTCTTGGCAACGGCTAGCATAACATTTCAGTTGAATATAAACTGGTAATTTTATACTTTTTTGAATCATGGTACAGGAGCAATGCACATTTTTAAAACTCAGATTTTGAACTGTTATGTTGGTTTTGTTGCTAAAGTAGGTTAAGAACAATATTACTTGCAAGGTGCAGTATTAATTGGATTTTAGGATATTCTAGGTAAACTTCATTGTTTGTTGTTGGCTTTGTGAAAGTGTACTCCTGCACTTTATTACAATGTACAGTGGTACCTCAGTTCTCGAACTCATTAGAACTCAAATTTCTTAAAAGTCGAACCAAGCAGTTCAAAAAAAAAATTACCTAGAGCTCGATCTCGATCTCAAACAGTGAACGCCGACCTAAGATAACTTGCATGTGCCGGGAAGTGAGTCACGCAGCACGTCTCTCAGCGGAAACAAAGGGTAACGCTTCAGTCTCAGCCTCGCATTAGCTGTGATAGCATCGTGCATGTTTACACTAGCTGAATACATATATTTAGACAGTAAAAATACATTTAGACAATGATAGACAGTAACAGTAATTATTATTATATAATAAAATAGATTTAAAAATAAAGATTTCTTATTCATTATTTTAATATTAATAGTAATATTGTTGTGCCGAGCGGGACAGCATCACTGTCTGAATTGAGAACATCACAAATGAACAAAAACTGGCACATAACAAAACGCCAGTAGAGGGCGCATGTCACAGAACTGAGGTACCACTGTACATTGTAAATAAAATGTTATGCTAGCCGTTGCCAAGAGATCTCCAGTGCTGTGGGGTGCTTCCTGCCTGGGGCAGGAGATCCCCAGGCAGGAAGCACCCCACAGCACTGGAGATCTCTTGGCAACGGCTAGCATAACATTTCAGTTGAATATAAACTGGTAATTTTATACTTTTTTGAATCATGGTACAGGAGCAATGCACATTTTTAAAACTCAGATTTTGAACTGTTATGTTGGTTTTGTTGCTAAAGTAGGTTAAGAACAATATTACTTGCAAGGTGCAGTATTAATTGGATTTTAGGATATTCTAGGTAAACTTCATTGTTTGTTGTTGGCTTTGTGAAAGTGTACTCCTGCACTTTATTACAATGTACAGTGGTACCTCAGTTCTCGAACTCATTAGAACTCAAATTTCTTAAAAGTCGAACCAAGCAGTTCAAAAAAAAAATTACCTAGAGCTCGATCTCGATCTCAAACAGTGAACGCCGACCTAAGATAACTTGCATGCGCCGGGAAGTGAGTCACGCAGCACGTCTCTCAGCGGAAACAAAGGGTAACGCTTCAGTCTCAGCCTGTTTACACTAGCTGAATACATATATTTAGACAGTAAAAATACATTTAGACAATGATAGACAGTAACAGTAATTATTATTATATAATAAAATAGATTTAAAAATAAAGATTTCTTATTCATTATTTTAGTATTAATAATAATATTGTTGTGCCGAGCGGGACGGAACGGAGACAAAGGCGCAGACGTCAGGGTATCGGGGAATATGGGGTTTAATTACAGGTAAGGCAGGCAAAACACAGACGGACAATACAATGACCGGACTGGGGAAACAAACTGAAAGGCGGACGAAATACAGAGGACTAATGACAACAACCAGAAACAGCTGATCACACGGGGATTCCACACGGGGTTAACACACAACTTGAACTTTTTAGAATTCGATCCAGAGTTCTGAACGGATTAAATTCGAGTTCTGAGGTACCACTGTACTTATTTAGCAGGCCATTTTATCCACAACGCTGTGACATGCGCCCTCTACTAGCGTTTTGTTATGTGCCAGTTTTTGTTCATTTGTGATGTTCTCAATTCAGACCGTGATGCTGTCCACCTGGCACTAATAGCAATTCTATAAAGGTCCATGACCAAAGCAGGTGGGGGGGGGGGAATGGAACAAATAACAACCTTCCTGTCTGCACAGAGTCGTTTTTGTTTACTGCTGATGTTAGAGGGGGTTGGAGGTTGTCTGTACTTCTCTTTGCAGGGTTTTTAATGGGTTGCTTTTCTCGTAGTAGGTTTACAGGGACATATCTGGAACTGATGGTTGGCCATCATGGTTATATCCAGCCTTATTTTTGGTTGGCAGGTCCCTCCAGTTCCCTTCTCTTTGTGTTGTAAGTTCAAGATTCAAGATCAGTTATGTGTCAAATACATGTCATGCGCTGCAATGTGTTACTTAAGTCACTCCTGGACTGTGCAGTAGAAAGAAGAAGTGGAGGAAGAAGCTCTGTGTAATGTTACATTTCTGAATATGGCTTTTTCCCTACGGGGATTAATAAAGTGTAAATTATTATTATTATTATTATTTATGTTGCCGTTTTTAAGGTTAGGGTCTCTTTTTGATATTTTAGGGACTGAAACTGTATGTTGTGTTTTTTATATAGTCTCTTCATAATTTATTTGATGTTTTACTAGCTGATGTATTGACACAATGACAATAAAAACTTTTGAATCTTGAATCTTTACATCCACCAAAGTAGATGATGAACCTGGACTGAAATTCCAAAATACCCACCAAGGTGTTTGATGCTCTTCTTGACACGCCTCTCATCCTGATTTTCAGTCATGAGAACAATGTCAAACCGCTCCTCACTGTCGGGGTACAGCTCATGCAGTTTGGCGTTCACCGTCATCAGAGCCTAAGGAGACATCATACTGCCGAATGCTGCCGTATCGACTGCAAACCATTTACTGAACTAAATTCTTACAGTACGGTAATATATCACCCCTTTGATCATTATGGGACAAAACTAGATTTGCAATCTATGCAGAACCTGATAAGTCCTTAAAGATCCATGTAACCCTGGATGCACATTTTAAAAATACCTTTACGAATGGAAAGGCGGCTCCGGGCTTTAGGGCTTCATCCTCCAGCAACAACAGCCGTGATGGCATACCGATGGTGAACGGTTTCATCTACAAAGAAAAGGATGAAAAGGAGGCTTATGCTCTTTATTATTGGTGATCCACTGTGGGTGATGCACAGCCATTCCAACACTATGCCTACATCAGTGTTCAGTATTTCCAATAGCATGAATGGTTGTCTATTAACACAAACCTAATTAGGCAACAGATTGTCAAGGTAGCACCCAATGAATGCTAGTAATAAGTCAATAGCACCCACCCCCCCAGCTGCTGGCCATTTTAGGGCATTATTTGGTATGTATGTCCTAAATGAAAACACAACAAATAGTTCAACTAAAACCAAAAATATAACATCTGACTTAAAAATATCAAACTTATTATAAAATAAACAAACGTGTAATATTTAGAGAATGACTAATCACCATCATTAATCAATCAGGACGATCTTACATTACTGATAAAAAATAGTTCAAGTAAAACAATAAACAAAAATCCAATTCATATACTGCAAATATAGGAAGGTCAAAGTCCTCCTTATAACAATCTGAAAATACAGAACTTACCACCTGGTCGTACTTCTTTCCACTAGGACCACTGGCCTCCATGGGTTTCGTCTTACTCATTCTCTCCTCTGATTTAACTAACTTCACTTTACAGTATAGGCTTATAAAACACAACTTTCTCCAAGAGGGGACAAGGCAGGTATGACAACCTGTCTGGAAACAACTTCTCTTATATAAAAGATGGGCGTTGGTTCCCATAATGATTCACTTTATTGTTCAATCGTGATCCTTTTTCCCACCGAGCCGATGTTTGACTAATAGACATGCTCATGTACTTGTAAGATCGTCATATAATGACATATATGCCTGGAAGCAAAAGCAAATCCTGTCTGTTCAAACCAGTCTGATATCTCTTGAAATTTTTTTTACCCCAATCACCCACAGATGTGATAGGAATCCAGGTTTTCCCTGTAACCTATAGAACCACAATATAGTAAAATTTCTGTTTTTCAACCAAATACCAGATATAGGGTTAGAATACCTAAGCAAGGCAGATTGGATTTTCAAGGTAGGCTTTTAGACCATCCTTGTCTTACATCTATGACACCTATACAAGGGGATTTTGGTTACTGTCCTTTAAAATCAAGGCGGTGTCATCAGCTGACTAATAATACAACTTCTATTTCCAACTGAAATTCCTGTAAGATCACTCCTCTTAATAAAATCAGGTAATAGCTGTGTAATAGGGATGTGCATCTCCATAACTGAGGCCGATGCGATACGCATCTCGATGCATAGCCAACGATACGATACATTAAAGATGCATGAAGCAGCTAGCGATGCGATACACCCGTTATGATGCAGTGCAATCCGATTTCGATTCGATTCAACACGATTCGATGCAGTATGATGCAATGAAACAAATATGATGCTATGCATTTCAGTATGTTACAGATACTTTTATTTCTTTGTTTCAGACAACAAATCATAAATTAACTTAAGTGCCTTCTGATTTGTAGTGCATGACCCTTACACAAATAGGCTTTGGTAGAGCAAAAAAAAGATTAAATAAAACCAAATGCTTTTTTTCCTGTTCTGTCTCCACTTAAATGTTTGAGCTGTTAAAAGTTTAACAGTGAAACAATTTAAGGATGCTGCTCAGAGATAAACTGAAGAAATGTTCCATAACTTGCTAGCAAATGAATGTGCTTTCAGCAGACGGGCTTACTCAGTGAACAGAAAACTATTTTGCTATATTTTGTGCTATTTTGACATAACCAATAATAAGAAGTAGTACAAAAAAAACCTTTCACAAACCCTCTCTCACAAACTGTATTCAAATGTGTAAAAAAAAATAAAATAAATGAAAATAAAATAAAACAAAAAAAAATAGTATAGGCAGTCACAGGATGCTGTAAACCAAACTCATGAGATTAACACTAAATTTAACTTAAATGTCCTCTTTTAAGGTTTTTCTTAAGAAATATCAGTTGATCCACATGATCAGGACGTAGCAAACTGCGATGTGCTAAACGCTCTTTCAGAGGGTACACTTGTAGCTGGGGTGGAGATGTAGCTCTTTGCCAATGCTGAAAGCAGTGGAAGATCCATTTGTTTTTTCCACCACTGCAGCACATCACCACTCAGACCTACAGAGTCCCTTTCTCTGTGCTTTAAAATTTCCTCCTTAGTGCTCTCCCTTGTGCTCTTTGTCGTCTGTGGTCTCGCAGTCTGGAATTCCCCAAACATCTGGTCCAAGGCCGTTTTCTTCTTGGGAGGAACAGCAGCTAAGAACAAAAGAGAAGAGAAGAGGGGATTATCAGTTGTGTTGAAAAAATATATCAATCAATCAATCAATACTATACCACAAAACATTTGACATACAGTATTAGACTAATAACACATGTATCTCCAAATCAACATACAGTAGTTTTATAACTTGTGCCACAGTTCCTAAACTTCCTATTAGAACAAAGCAAACCTGTCTCTTCCTCTCTGTGGGTGCTCCTGTCACCTCCTGTTTCAGCAGCCTGACTCTCGTTCAATGTGTTCCTGTCCCCTGCCTGACAATAATTATTATAATCCAAAGACTAACTGTTAGATTTCCTTAAACTAGACATAAATTTATTTACCTGTGTCTTAAATTAACAAATGGATACATGATAGAGAGGCAGAGGGGAGAGAGTGAGTGTGTGTGAGTCTAGCTACAGTCTTCTGAGTATATTCTTACCTTTTCATCCATCTTCACCACCTCTGTAGTTACGTAGCTTCATGAATATCGTGTCCTTGGTGTCGCTGTCATCCAGGAAAGCCAAATCTTAGAAGCGTGGATCAAGGGCTGAAGAATAGTGAAGGAGGTCTTGGAGATATGTATAGCGACCATCAAAGTCCTCTCTGAATCGTTCCTTCATCTGGGAAATTACTGGTAGATCACTCTCATCTGGCTGGAAATGTTTCTGTAATTTGGCCTGGATTGGGGAGATCATCGAGATGGTGGGTTTTTTTTCCCTCACTGAGGAGTGTGGTTTCCACTTTCAGAGGGGACATCAATTTGATGACCTCTTGGATTAGTGTCGTCTTCCTCTGTCATGCTGGCCATGCCTTCTCTCCTCTTTATCTTTGACAACAGTGTGTTCAACACAGCAAGCTGCTGCTCCCAAAAACATTCCAACATGTCAAAAGAACTGTTCCATCTTGTGGAAACATCATGGATTAGCTTGTGGTTTGGCAGCTGTAACTGGGCCTGCGTTTCATGTAGAACTTCAGTTGCTTTTGGGCTCCTGTGAAAAAAACGTTACCACCTTCCTCACTTTTGCTAGAAGCTCTGACACCCTGTCTACCTTGAGGGATATTTGGGAAGCCAAATTAAGTGTGTGTGCGATGCATCGCACATGGGGGTCCATCTCAGCACCGACTCCTGCCAGTATCATGTTTTTAGCATTATCAGTGACCAACGCTGTTTTCTTGTCATTGATGTTCCACTCGCGGCAAACGTCCTGCAGTAAAACTGTTAGATTACTCCCCGTGTGAGCCTCATTGAACACTCTAGTCTGTAGAACGTGGTTTTGCAAAACCCATTCGTTGTCAATATAGTGTGCTGTGACAGTGATATATGAGTCAGTGGCGCAAGACGTCCAGCCATCAACCGTAATTGCAACTCTGGGCACTGCTTAATGACTCGGCTATCTCTCGTCGGACTTTGTCATACAGAATAGAGATTTGTTTCTCGGTGAATAGCTTCCTACAGTATCTGGTATGTGGTACCTCGGCTCCAAGACGTGGAGGAGGTATTGGAAGCCCTCGTTCTCAGTAACGCTGTAAGGCTGAATGTCTTTACAGATAAAAAAAAAGGCGATTGCATCGGTTATTGCCTTGGAACGAGCAGAACTGTTAGGCAGCTGCGATTGAAAAAAAGTTTCGATTGTTTGCTCACCCGGCGTCCCGCTAGCAGTAGCAGGTTCAGCTGAATCCGAGTGAGAGGAGGAGGAGGAGGCCGGAGTCTCCAAACTCACACCGTGTCGGTGTTCTGACGATTTATGCTGCCTTGTCGAAAAATCCTACCGTAGCGCAAATCGACAGCCGAGTCTATCGATTCGTGCTACCCTATCGAAAAATGCTACGTTGCCGGTAGGACGTTCTGATAGTATAAACTACCCCATCGGAATGTGCTTCCATATGGATTAATGCAGGTAGGACGTTCTGATAGTCTAAATTACCCCATCGGAATGTGCTTCCATATAGATTAATGCAGGTAGGACGCTCTGATAGTATAAACTACCCCATCGGAATGTGCTTCCATATAGATTAATGCAGGTAGGACGTTCTGATAGTCTAAACTACCCCATCGGAATGTGCTTCCATATGGATTAATGCAGGTAGGACGTTCTGATAGTCTAAACTACCCCATCGGAATGTGCTTCCATATGGATTAATGCAGGTAGGACGTTCTGATAGTCTAAATTACCCCATCGGAATGTGCTTCCATATAGATTAATGCAGGTAGGACGTTCTGATAGTATAAACTACCCCATCGGAATGTGCTTCCATATAGATTAATGCAGGTAGGACGTTCTGATAGTCTAAACTACCCCATCGGAATGTGCTTCCATATGGATTAATGCAGGTAGGACGTTCTGATAGTCTAAACTACCCCATCGGAATGTGCTTCCATATGGATTAATGCAGGTAGGACGTTCTGATAGTCTAAACTACCCCATCGGAATGTGCTTCCATATGGATTAATGCAGGTAGGACGTTCTGATAGTCTAAATTACCCCATCGGAATGTGCTTCCATATAGATTAATGTAGGTAGGACGTTCTGATAGTATAAACTACCCCATCGGAATGTGCTTCCATATGGATTAATGCAGGTAGGACGTTCTGATAGTCTAAATTACCCCATCGGAATGTGCTTCCATATGGATTAATGCAGGTAGGACGTTCTGATAGTCTAAACTACCCCATCGGAATGTGCTTCCATATGGATTAATGCAGGTAGGACGTTCTGATAGTCTAAATTACCCCATCGGAATGTGCTTCCATATGGATTAATGCAGGTAGGACGTTCTGATAGTATAAACTACCCCATCGGAATGTGCTTCCATATAGATTAATGCAGGTAGGACGTTCTGATAGTATAAACTACCCCATCAGAATGTGCTTCCATATAGATTAATGCATCAGAATATATCGATAGATAGATATTATATTGATTCCAAAGAGAAATCTGATATAACAGAAGACAAGACATATGAGAAAAACAATTTTATATTTCACAAGTCAGAATTTACTTTAACTATGTACATACAGTAGGTAAGACTTTCTAATCTAGGTATTTATATTTACAACACAGGCATACATTTTTCACACATGTATTCTGAACTAGTGTCATATTTTGCACATTCAACATGTGCCCATCTGTGGCAAAAATCACACTGCACCTGGAGGGGAAAAATATATACAAATTTGAAATGTAATTTGAAAATCAGATTCAGATTACATACAACTATGATAAGTATTTACACTAAAAGAAGGGAAACATATTCAGCACTGGCAATTACATAACAATTCAAACATATTTAAAAATATATTTTTTTTTTACCATTTCAATCATGCTGCGTTCAGCATCGCCTTCCAACATGGAACATACCACGCAGTAATCCTCTGCATTCCCTAGAAATGGACTGAGGTCATTTTCTTCTTACTCATAAGTTATTTCTTGTTTATTATTAAATTATGAAAATAAACAATGACTTACACGGTACAAGAATATACATCATAGGAAATCACTTAAATGATTGACATTACCTAAATGATAGTTAATTTATGAAAAAGCTCAACTGAGACCAAAACATACAATGGCTCACTGAAATATGTATTGTCCTATGGCTATGACATAAACGTATGATACATGACCACCCGAAAATGCTTTGGGAAAACAGGGCTCCCAGCAACTTCATGTGATCTTCAAAACTGTAACTACAAACTATAAAGGCATTACTAAACGTACCACGATGTTCCAACAGTGTTCAGGCTATCTGCATGCGTTCCATCCCAACAGCTTCCGTTGTGGTCAGCACCTCAGTGACTTCTCCATACATAAGATAGTGTTCTGCAAACTGTAATAAATTTTCAGTTAAAAGTATGCTTAACCTTATGTCACTTTTGTCCATTCGTCCCTTTTTCCTTCAAACTAAGGCAATGCTATTGTATGTCAATGCACTCTGTATTCCATATCCTACCTCTGTCACTTGTGTTGCTACCTGTTATATGTTGTATTATTTGTATTGTATTTGTATTCAGTACTTATTCATTGTGACGTCACACTGCTCTGGTGAAATTAATTGCATCGTGTACACTGTACTGTACTGCTGGCAATACAAATTTTATTCTTGAAACACAGAGCCTCGGACTTTTCAAGACATAAGACAGTGTTTTGCAAACTGTAAGATTATCTGCCATAAGTACAATTCCACCAGTTTTGGTTTCTTCTTCTGCAACTCAAAAATTTCAGACATTGCTCTGCCAAGTTCCCAATAGTCTTGACATACAATAGTCTTAATTATAGTTACCCATACCCAAATACAACAATGTGAATAAATACCATCAACACTAAAACTCCACAACTGGAAGAATCCTGCTGTTTGTTGTGTTGCAGAGTATGCAACTTCCACTCCAATCTAGGGTCGTCACACCCTCTTGTCTTCAGAAAATTCCTGGTTAAAAACATGCAGTTAATAATCTGGCCGCAAAATTTCTTCTATGGAATCATGACTTCCCACAGGCTATAATAAATACCTCCAGTTGCGCAAAATTTTACGTTTGTAAATGTCTTCATTTCCCATGGGGTCTATAAGAACAATTCTCTTCGTTGGGATGTTGACGATCTAAAAAAATATATTACATTTTGTCAACTCACTAAACAACAATACATTACATTCATTAAAAATTCTGTAAAATAACATGAAGTGAACATATACCACAAGAATCCAGTGTGCCCCAAAGTTTACAGGACACAGCCAAATGTCCTCAGCTGGAAACTTCATCTGTGGGATGTTTTATAACAAGTTGAGAATGATCCAGATTTATTGAACTAACATGCATTACCTTCAGATTAACTAAATTACCTTGCTAACACATCTGAACTGTCCAGAAAACAATGCACTTGCAATCACTGAACACAACAGGTGTACAGGTTTCTGTAAAAGACAAACACATGTTACAGAACATTCAAAAAAAAGAAATCAGGAAGATTCATGTGTAATACATAAGCCTTACATAATTCTTACATGCCTTTAGTTTCTCAATGATACACTGGAGGTGTGCATCAATTACCTGTATTCAGAACAAAAGATTTATATTAAAAAAACTTATAATAATAATACTAATATTAATAATAATAGCATTAATAACCTCATCAGACAGCCACCCATTTCCCTGCAGCGTTCGAAAAGAAGTGTCATATAGCTTGTATGGTCCAATGACTGCCTCCACACACCCATTGTCCATTGCACTCCCTATCCTCTTTACTAAAAGAAAAGTATGATTAAATTAGTTGAGTTTTCTATTGAAGTGGATGAGGGCCAACGGGCCACAACTGAACAAGGGGCCAATGGGCCACAACTAAACAAGGGGCCAACGGGCCATTTTAACCAACAAGCCCCCAAAAATGTCATGCAAACCCCAGTCATGCAACAATTAACCTGTCAGGAAGGCCAAACTGGCAACAAGCAACTAACTGGTCATGAACAACATTTTAGCCAAGACACCTTCTTCTTGTGTGCTTCGTTTTGCAGGGGGAGCAGGTTCTGGTACAGGCTTTTTAGGCGCTGGTTTTGGGGGTACCTCTTTAACCATGGTGTAACTTTGGACAATAATAGAGGGTCTGCTATCTTGTGTAGGACCGCAAGGAGAAATCTTCAAGGGTGTTCTGCAACTTTGTACAATAACAGAGGGTCTGCTCTCTTGTGTAGGACTGCAAGGAGAAATCTTCAAGGGTGTGCTCCTCTTCACTGGCTGACTGGGTGTTTTTGCAGTGACAGAGTAATTTCCAGGGTTGCTTCTTCTATATGGCTTAAGATGTTCAATACTGTACATATTTTTTAAAGTGGTGCCCTCAGCGTTTTGTAATGCTGCTCGTTTGCCGTGGATGTGCTGAATGGTGTAGGGACCTGAAAAATTCGGTTCAAGTCTTCCACCTTTTCTTCCGCGCTTCCTCATATTCAGAAGAAGTACTTCATCTCCAGCAGTGTACATGACATTTCTGTATTTTTTCTGAACCCTTCTAGCATAAGCATCCACTTGTTTTTCTTGGCATTTGGAAATGTTTTCTTGTGCAGTTTTTTTTTTTTTTTTTTACTGTATCTTGTGCTTCTTTTTTAGAGCCGATATAGCTTGAGTCCTCAGGTAGAACGATTATGGAAAGCTAGAATTTAAAGCAATTACAAAAAATAAAAGTGACTCACTACATGAAATAACCAAGTAAACATTACTGAGTCACATAATGTTCGAACGGTTATTTAAACGGAGTGGAAATCACAGCTCACATGAAGAACAGCATAAACCTGTACAACACAGCTGCTTGTGTTAGTAAACAGACACAGACATAACTGTATTTTAAACAGTGTTGATCATTTGTACATTATGAAATTTATTTAATACCTTTTCATACAATTGAACTGTAAGAAAATATATTTGCACCAATGATCTTGCATAAGTACAGTGGGGGAAATAAGTATTTGATCCCCTGCTGAATTTGTAAGTTTGCTCACTTACAAAGAAATGAACAGTCTAATTTTTATGACACTTTCATTTTAATGGAGAGAGGGAGAATATCAACCAAAAATCCAGAATAAACACATTACATAAGTTATAAATTGATTTACATTTGATTGAGTGAAATTGAGCCCCTACAACCCAGCCAAAAGCCAACCACAGATTATGTGCCCATGTGGCACTGATTATAATCAATTACACACACACCTGATGTTAACTCGTTATGTGTATAAAGCACACCTGTCCACTGAATCAGTTTCTTCCATTACAACCTTTCCAACACCACGGGCAAGATCAAAGAGCTGTCAAAGGATGTCAGGGACAAGACTGTGGACCTGTACAAGGCTGGAATTGGCTACAAGAGCATTAGCAAGAAGCTCAATTTATAACTTATCCAGAAAAAACACTACAAAAGTTATAAATTGATTTGCATGTCATTAAGTGAAGTAAGTATTTGGTCCCCAAGCAAAACATGACTTAGTACTTGGTGGAGAAACCCTTACTGTCACCTTCTCACCAAGCTTCTTGCTGATGCTCTTGTAGCCAATTCCAGCCTTATACAGGTCTACAATCTGGTCCCCACATCCTTTGACAGCTCTTTGATCTTGCCCGTGGTGTTGGAAAGGTTGTAATGGAAGAAACTGATTCAGTGGACAGGTGTGCTTTATACACATAACGAGTTAACATCAGGTGTGTGTGTAATTGATTGATTATAATCAGTGCCACATGAGCACATAGCCAATCTGTGGTTGGCTTTTGGCTGGGTTGTAGGGGCTCAATTTCACTCAATCAAATGTAAATCAATTTATAACTTATGTAATGTGTTTATTCTGGATTTTCGGTTGATGTTCTCCCTCTCTCCATTAAAATGAAAGTGCCATAAAAATTAGAGACTGTTCATTTCTTTGTCAGCAAACTTACAAATTCAGCAGGGGATCAAATACTTATTTCCCCCACCGTACAACTGTAAATATGACATGTAAATTTGTAAATATAGAAATTAAACAGAAGTTTAAATACAGAAATTAAGCAAAAAAGACTAAATATGCAGCCAAAATTATTATACTCTTTGATCATATAAACGAGTAAGACTTGATTGATATGTAAAGATAGCGATAGTTTAGAGACAACTAAAACACTCACTGGCAATTCAGCAGGAACTTCTGAAGGAAACACTGCTTCTCTTCCGTACATTAAAAAAAACGGCATGTATTTTGTGGTAGTGTGGACTTTAGACCGCAAAGAAAAAAGTGTGGCATCTAGGTACACATCCCAGTCATCCTGTTGAGCATTTACTAATTTTCGTAGGGCTCTAAATGTAGACACAGTAAAACAGATGCAATATGACAACAATGACAATGTGGTAAAATCCATTAAGAATGTGATGTACAAATAATAAAGCATACCTTTTTATATTGTCATTTGTCTTTTCATCCAGACCGTTTGTCTGTGGATGATAAGCGGCTGTGTCACGTTCGGGCTCGGGCGAGCCGGGAAGCAGGCGACAGCAGCCAGGAAGTCAGGTAACGGGGTTTAATTGGCGAAATACAAGACATCCACGGACAATACAATGACAGATCTGGGGAAGACTGATCTGGGGACACAGGTGATCACACTCAGGGCTGAACACGAGGTAACGAGGTGGGCGTGGCACACATCAGGAGCGGACGGAGCGGGGCGTGACAGGCTGTGACACTCCTTTCAATTTTTAGTATGTCACAAAGCCCAGAGTTGAGCTTCAAAAGACAAATCATTTGTTACACACACACACTCACCTACGCCTGGCAGGCTCTTGGCCTACTGTGGTAAATGTTTGACCGTAATAAAGTGGGCATCATAAAATAAGTTTTTAAAACATAAGCAGTTCTGCTTAATTTTATACTTACTTCATTAACAAATTCTCTTCCCTGGTCAGACAAGATTCTTTTAGGGCAGCCATGTCTGTATATTATTGAGCACAATTTCTGTGCTACTTCAGCTGCAGATTTGCTTGTTAATGGGAAAGCCTCAACCCATTTGGAAAAATAGTCAGTAGCCGTAAGAATATACTGAAATCCACTGGAGGTTTTTGGAAGTGGTCCAGTCAGATCAATTCCAACTAACTCCCAGACATCAGACACCTATTTAAGGAAATAACTATGAGCTTTGTATAAGGTGTGTATTGCTATTTTCATTTAATATGTTACTAAAACTACCTTAATGCACTGCAGTGGTTGTGCCACATCAAGTTGTTTACCAACTTTTTGGCAGCGGTCACAATCCAGAACCTTTAAGACATACAATATTATTTGTGTAGTGTTTATACAGAAATATCAAACATTAATCTATGAACAATAATTACTTTAACTGCCTGTCAAATGATCTATTATATCTTCAATTTATATTTGCTATATTGCGGTCTTTAAATAAAATGCAGGAAGATAATACATACCCAGTTGTCAATGTCCACTGACATGCCACTCCAGTAAAATCTGGAACACAAGGCAGTGCGCGTTTTAAGGACGCCTGTGTGTCCTCCAATAGGAGATGCATGAAACTCCTGAAAAAGCCTCCAAGCTTCCTCTTTGCTCTTTATAGCTCTCCTACCTCCATAAAAGAGCTCTGCATCTATGAAATATGAAAGTAAATTCAAAATAATTAACAATTTATTTAAACAAATAAGAGATTTATTAGTATTTACTGGAAACTACTGACCTTTAAGTCTGAACTTTGAGGCATATCTCCGCAGATTTTGCCTCTGGGATTTTTCATATTCTGGTGGGTATGACCCAGCAGAAAGAAATGTGTAAACTGTATCCCACCTCTTCTCCATGACTACAAAAAAAGTTGGACAAATATTCTTGGCCTTTAATAGCATTTATTAAGTACAGAGCAGTTATTATATTAACATTATTGCAATTATACTAAAAAACACATTACCCGAACAGATTAATTGTACAATACCCATACTGAGTGCTTAGAAAGTAATCCTATGTACTTGTTTGTACAGTCAACCTGTAGCACAATGTTTGCCTGATGTGGACAGATGCGTCTGTAGTAAATGTTAGTGTGGGATTTTTTAATGTAAACATAACTTGTTAGGGTATATTGGACTACTGAGATAGGCTACCTTATATTATTAAGTGTAGGTGTTAAAATAAGCACATTCCGATGGGGTAATTTAGACTATCATAAGAACATAAGAACATAAGAAATTTACAAACGAGAGGAGGCCATTCGGCCCATCAAGCTCGTTTGGGGAGAACTTAGCTAATATCTCAGAGTTGTTAAAATCTTATCTAGCTCTGATTTAAAGGAACCCATGGTTTTAGCTTCCACTACAATAGCAGGAAGACTATTCCATACTCTGACTACACGCTGTGTAAAGAAGTGCTTCCTCAAATTTGTTTTAAAATGTTCTCCCGCTAATTTCCACTTATGGCCACGAGTTCTAGTATTTAGACTAATATTGAAATAGTCATTTGGCTGAACAGCATCCAGACCCGTTAGAATCTTATAGACCTGAATCATATCCCCCCTTAGTCTCCTTTGCTCAAGGCTGAACAGATTCAGTTCCGCTAACCTCTCCTCGTAAGACATTCCTCTAAGACCAGGAATCATTCTCGTAGCTCTTCGTTGCACCTTTTCTAAGGCAGCAATGTCCTTCTTGAGGTATGGTGACCAAACCTGCACACAGTATTCTAGGTGGGGTCTTACCAAGGAATTATATAAGTGTAACATCACCTCCCTTGACTTAAACTCCACACATCTAGAGATATAACCCAACATTCTGTTCGCCTTTTTTATTGCTTCCCCACATTGGCGAGAGTGGGACATGGAAGCATCAACATACATACCGAGATCTTTCTCGTAATCAGCTACCTTTATTTCAGTGGAACCCATAAAATATCTGTACTGTATATTTCTGCTCCCTGCATGGATTACCTTACATTTATCTGTGTTAAATTTCATCTGCCAAGTATCAGCCCATTCGCTAATTAAATCCAGATCCCGTTGAAGCCTCTCTGCTGCTTGATTAGTATCTGCTACCCCGCCCACCTTAGTGTCGTCTGCAAATTTAACCAGTTTACTGTATGTATTCGTGTCAATATCATTAATGTAAATTAGGAACAATAGTGGTCCTAAAATTGAACCCTGCGGTACCCCACTATAAACGGAGGCCCACTGTGACATAGTGCCTCTAATAACTACTCGCTGCTTCCTATCAGTTAGCCAGTTTTTGATCCAAGCTGCCACAGTTCCTAAAATTCCTGCAGCTTTAAGCTTTAACAAGAGCCGTTTGTGGGGGACAACATCAAAGGCTTTCTGGAAATCTAAGTAAATCACATCATAGGCCTTTTTGTGATCAATTTCACTTGTAGCTTCCTCAAAGAACTCAAGCAGATTCGTTAAGCAGGATCTACCTCTCCTAAATCCATGTTGGCTATCCTTTATAATGTTATTTGCATCTAGGTAATCTACCATTTTCACTTGAATTATAGCTTCCATTATTTTTCCAGTAATGCTAGTTAAACTGATTGGCCTATAGTTCGCTGGATTACTTCTATCCCCTTTTTTGAATATGGGTGTTATATTAGCATGCTTCCAATCTGATGGTACCACACCCGCAGATAACGATTTCTGGAATATTAAAGTCAAAGGTTGGCTAATAATATCCCTCATCTCTTTCAAGACTAAAGGTAAGATGCCATCAGGCCCCTGCGATTTATTTATTTTGAGTTTAGCTAGGCTTAGTATCACATCAACCTCAGTTATACATATATTGGTCATAGACGATGCTGTATTCGTATTAATTGGTGGTAAATTACTTGTGTTCTCTATTGTGAACACCCTTGAAAAATAATCATTAAACTCGTTTACCATATCAATTTCGTTATCAATTATAAGGCCCTTACTATCCTGCAAATTAGTGATTTCAGCTTTTAGTGCTCTCTTAGAGTTAAAATATTGGAAGAAACCTTTACTGTCATGCTTAGCCTCCAATGCAATTTTTCTTTCTACATCCCTCTTTGATAGCCTAATGTCATTTTTTAACTCTGCCTGTAGACTTAGATACTCCTGCTTGATTTTGAAATCATTAGTTATTTTCCAGTTGTGGAACAGAGCCCTTTTCCTCCTGACTTTATTCTTAATTTCCTTAGTAAACCACCTTGGTTGTCGTTTCCTAGATTTAGTTTTGCTGGAAACAGGTATGAAGTCCTCTTGCACTTGCAACAATGTGCTTTTGAAAAATTCCCATGCCTCTTCAACTGTTTTGCTATTTAACTCTGTCCAGTTTACAGTTTCTAATTTCCGTCTCATACCATTAAAGTTAGCCTTCCTAACATTGTATACTTTTAATTTAGACTTTGCTCTTCGGACACTAAAATTAACCTCGAATTTAACCATGTTATGATCACTACCGTACAATGGGTCTAAAACCTCTAATTTTCCAATCCTATCCTGGTTATTACAAAAAACGAGATCAAGAAGGGCTTCTCCCCTGGTTGGAGTATTAACAAACTGAGTAAAAAAACAATCCTGTACTAATTCCACCATCTCAAGTTCATTTACAGAAGAGCCAGAGACTGTGTCCCACTGTATCCCAGGTAAATTAAAATCACCCATAACCACCACATCATTTTTATTACTCATAATCCTGATATCATCATATAATATTCTGCTTTCCTCTACAGCTACATTAGGTGCCCTATAACAAACCCCGACAATTAGGCCATTTGAATCTTTAGCATCAAGTTTGATCCATACAGCTTCTGAATTTTTATTTTTATCAGTGAGTTCCCTTGCCTGCAAGTTTTCTTTTACGTATACTGCAACACCACCTCCCTTCTTGCCTATCCGGTCTCTACGGAACAACGTATAACCATCCATATTATATTCATCACCATCATTGTCACTCATCCATGTTTCAGTTATTCCTATAATGTCGTAATTGTCTGAAGAAATTAAAGCCTCTAAGTCATTAATTTTGTTTCTAATACTCCTAGCATTCAAATACAGACCACTAATGGTAGGCCTTTTACATTGTCTACTTTTAATATTTATTTGGGCTTTCCGTCTCTCCCCACATAAATTCATAACTGACCTCCCTGCCCCCCCAGTCCCTAGTTTAAACATTCCTCAACTATTCTGCACATACGCCTCCCCAATACACTGGTTCCCCTATGGTTCAGATGCAACCCGTCCGGCTTGAACAGGTCCCACCTGTTCCAGAAGGTCTTCCAGTGCCCCATAAACCTGAACCCCTCTTTCCTACACCACCATTTTAGCCACGCATTTAATCCCCTTATCTCAGCTAATTTTGCCTGACTTGCACGTGGCACGGGAAGTATTCCAGAGAATACCACCGTGGATGTTCTGCTTCTAAGCTTATCCGCGACTTCTATAAATTTATCTTGCAGAACAGCCCTTCTGCCCTTTCCTATGTCATTGGTGCCAACATGCACCACGACCACTGGATCCACCCCGGCTGGGGCCAAAAGCCTGTCCACTCGATCTGGAAGGTCCCCTACCTGGGCACCAGGCAGGCAAGACACCGTACGGGACCCTCTATCACGGGTGCACACATAACTATCTACACCTCTTATAATTGAATCCCCTACTACCACAACCTCCCTCCTACTGGGGTTAGGTGGCTCCTTGGTGCCCAAGGGCCCACCTGCCTCCCCAGTCTCTTCCGGCTCTAAAGCTGGAAGCACCTGAAAGCAGTTAGAAACCGTTACTTCAGGTGATGCCGCCTCTGTGAACTGTGTACGCCCTTTTCTACGTCTACGACCTACGTTCACCCAGCTCTCTCGACCTACCTGTTCATCATTCTCCCCCCTCCCCGCTTGTGACGTACACATAGTCTCCCTAGAAGGCGTATTAACTCTCTCCTTTAACTCATTGCTATGCTGGATGAGAGCCAGTCGCTCCTCTAGGTCACGAACCTGGACCATGAGTGAGTCAACTAACCCACATCGCTCGCAGACGAAGTCCGACTGGACGCAAGCATCCAGAAGGGCAAACATCTTGCAAACACAACACTGAGTTGGCCCCATAATTACCTAACTCACTATGTCCCCGTCCTTTACTCCCAGCCCAGTATATTAATAGAGATTATTTAAACTTTTAGTTGATCTAATTAACGTATAGTTAAAACAAAGTGCCGAGTACACTAAAGCACTAAATTAACACTTGCGTTAAATCGGTACTTTATTATAAATTATCCGGCAGCGTCAGCGATAACAACCTTTAAATTTAACTTTTAAAATAACCAAATTTACAATTACTTACCCGAGATTAACTTCCTGCTGAACCACGTTTAGCTAAACTAAAGCGAAGTTGCTCTAGGGAGGCCAAAAAACCACAAAAACCCTCTCAAAGCAGGCTACTGCCGGAGCGGGAAAAAAAGTGGAAAATGTCCTCCCGGCCCCGACCGGCGACCGAGCAAAGCTCCGGAGCAACTGACCTTTTAGAGTTAATGTTACCGATGTTCGATAATATTACCCGCGGGTGTTTGATGCGAAGGACGCAAACAGAAACGCCGCTCGCGCCCGCAGCTGTCGGTAACACTCACAAGGACAGACAAGTACACACGTAAAAATAAGAGTAAAAAATGAAAACAACAACAACCACCCACGTAACCGTGCTGGCACACAAACGCTCAAATATACCTTTACAGATAATTCAAATCAAATCAACCGCTTCAACAGGCACACAACACAAGTGCACACAGCGACTACGCCACTCCCGATCAGTACAGCAATCCCAGCAGCCTCTACAGCAATCCCAGCAGCCTCCTCAGAACGTCCTACCTGCATTAATCCATATGGAAGCACATTCCGATGGGGTAGTTTATACTATCAGAACGTCCTACCGGCAACGTAGCATTTTTCGATAGGGTAGCACGAATCGATAGACTCGGCTGTCGATTTGCACTACGGTAGGATTTTTCGACAAGGCAGCATAAATCGTCAGAACACCGACACGGTGTGAGTTTGGAGACTCCGGCCTCCTCCTCCTCCTCCTCTCACTCGGATTCAGCTGAACCTGCTACTGCTAGCGGGACGCCGGGTGAGCAAACAATTGAAACTTTTTTTCAATCGCAGCTGCCTAACAGTTCTGCTCGTTCCAAGGCAATAACCGACGCAATCGCCTTTTTTTTATCTGTAAAGACATTCAGCCTTACAGCGTTACTGAGAACGAGGGCTTCCAATACGTCCTCCATGTCTTGGAGCCGAGGTACCACATACCAGATAGGAAGCTATTCACCGAGAAACAAATCCCTATTCTGTATCACAAAGTCCGACGAGAGATAGCCGAGTCATTAAGCAGTGCCCAGAGTTGCAATTACGGTTGATGGCTGGACGTCTTGCGCCACTGACTCATATATCACTGTCACAGCACACTATATTGACAACGAATGGGTTTTGCAAAACCACATTCTACAGACTAGAGTGTTCAACGAGGCTCACACGGGGAGTTATCTAACATTTTACTGCAGGACGTTTGCCGCGAGTGGAACATCAATGACAAGAAAACAGCGTTGGTCACTGATAATGCTAAAAACATGATACTGGCAGGAGTCGGTGCTGAGATGGACCCCCATGTGCGATGCATCGCGCACACACTTAATTTGGCTTCCCAAATATCCCTCAAGGTAGACAGGGTGTCAGAGCTTCTAGCAAAAGTGAGGAAGGTGGTAACGTTTTTTTCACAGGAGCCCAAAAGCAACTGAAGTTCTACGTGAAACGCAGGCCCAGTTACAGCTGCCAAACCACAAGCTAATCCATGATGTTTCCACAAGATGGAACAGTTCTTTTGACATGTTGGAATGTTTTTGGGAGCAGCAGCTTGCTGTGTTGAACACACTGTTGTCAAAGATAAAGAGGAGAGAAGGCATGGCCAGGATGACAGAGGAAGACGACACTAATCCAAGAGGTCATCAAATTGATGTCCCCTCTGAAAGTGGAAACCACACTCCTCAGTGAGGGAAAAAAAACCCACCATCTCGATGATCTCCCCAATCCAGGCCAAATTACAGAAACATTTCCAGCCAGATGAGAGTGATCTACCAGTAATTTCCCAGATGAAGGAACGATTCAGAGAGGACTTTGATGGTCGCTATACATATCTCCAAGACCTCCTTCACTATTCTTCAGCCCTTGATCCACGCTTCAAAGACTTGGCTTTCCTGGATGACAGCGACACCAAGGACACGATATTCATGAAGCTACGTAACTACAGAGGTGGTGAAGATGGATGAAAAGGTAAGAATATACTCAGAAGACTGTAGCTAGACTCACACACACACTCACTCTCTCCCCTCTGCCTCTCTATCATGTATCCATTTGTTAATTTAAGACACAGGCAAATAAATTTATGTCTAGTTTAAGGAAATCTAACAGTTAGTCTTTGGATTATAATAATTATTGTCAGGCAGGGGACAGGAACACATTGAACGAGAGTCAGGCTGCTGAAACAGGAGGTGACAGGAGCACCCACAGAGAGGAAGAGACAGGTTTGCTTTGTTCTAATAGGAAGTTTAGGAACTGTGGCACAAGTTATAAAACTACTGTATGTTGATTTGGAGATACATGTGTTATTAGTCTAATACTGTATGTCAAATGTTTTGTGGTATAGTATTGATTGATTGATTGATATATTTTTTCAACACAACTGATAATCCCCTCTTCTCTTCTCTTTTGTTCTTAGCTGCTGTTCCTCTCATATGGAAGCACATTCCGATGGGGTAGTTTATACTATCAGAACGTCCTACCTGCATTTATCTATATGGAAGCACATTCCGATGGGGTAGTTTATACTATCAGAACGTCCTACCTGCATTAATCTATATGGAAGCACATTCCGATGGGGTAGTTTATACTATCAGAACGTCCTACCTGCATTAATCTATATGGAAGCACATTCCGATGGGGTAGTTTATACTATCAGAACGTCCTACCTGCATTAATCTATATGGAAGCACATTCTGATGGGGTAGTTTATACTATCAGAACGTCCTACCTGCATTAATCTATATGGAAGCACATTCTGATGGGCTAGTTTATACTATCAGAACGTCCTACCTGCATTAATCTATATGGAAGCACATTCTGATGGGGTAGTTTATACTATCAGAACGTCCTACCTGCGTTAATCTATATGGAAGCACATTCTGATGGGGTAGTTTATACTATCAGAACGTCCTACCTGCAAGTATGTATGTATGTATGTATATGTATATGTATGTATGTATGTGTATATGTGTGTGTGTGTGTGTGTGTGTGTATTTATACACGCACGCACGCACACACGCGCACACACATGCGCACACACGCGCGCGCACACAGTCTCTAATACACTCAAAACATGCTCCCCTTCTTCATATAGAGTTGAGGGTAACTTTATACTGGAAGTTTATTGTAACACGATACACGGCATGATAAACTACACTGCTGCAAAGTCAGTGTGTAAATATACACGGTTAATAAAATATAAAATCCATTTTTCCATTTTATACGTAAAAAGTCGCTTAATAAGAGCAGACTGTGCCATTTACGACTGTCTGGAAAGGTTTTTCACGATTGTACATGAAATAATTTGATTATTTTTTTAAAGAAAACACATTGAAACGTTTATTGTTTATTGTCCTGCGCGCCAGCTTTTCAAACATTCATTTATTACTCTAGAGCAGCGTCATATGCTCATATGCCTTTCCCCCGTGCCCTGCAGACAGCGTGTAGATGCAAAAAATACAAATGTATAAGTCTAAAGTAACAATTAAAAGAACTTTAAAGATATTACTCACCGTAAAACAATGTGTCCAACGAAGGGTAGCACAGATATATGGGCGTGGTGTTGAATCCGACGAATGTGTGACTGCGCACGCGCTGCGCATGCGCAGAACTGCTAGGTAGGACATGTCGATGGGAAGCATGGATCGACAGAACATCGGCGCTTCAAGTGTGTTGTCAGATTCGTCGTGCTGCCTGTATATTTTATAGTGGCACGACATATTTTACAAATTGCATGGGTTTTATCAAGATTTCCAGCTTTCTTATAAAACCCAAAGTGTTTCCACACACTGGATTTGTAATTACTTGGTGGAGGACGCAGCTGCTCTACCTCTGCCATGTTAATTTATGCTCTATGTGACTTTCTGGACATGCCCCGGTCTCTGTAGTGTTGTGATAGGCTACGTCATATTCACGCAGCAGTGAAGAGAGACGTGCGTGAGATGCCAATTTGTATCCGATGCACACATTTTAAACCGATGCATCGCACCGTTAACTTTTTAAGCCGATGCACCGAGCGAATCGGGGAATCTTCCCATCCCTACTATGTAACCACTAAAAACAAATAAGGTGAGAGAGGGCATCCTTGCTTTATACACCTTTTTATATTTTCAAGGAGATCAAGAGATATAGGCAATTGTTAGTTGTAGAGCCCTAATTGATTAAGTACAGCCAGCCTATTACTGCAACCCCAGAATAGCAATGGAAGGTAATATTCCATATTCCAAAGAGGTAGGACAAGGCATTGCCAAGTTACAGCTGTCTGATTAAAACTGGCTAGACCAGTAACAGAGGCTACTTATCAGGCTAGACCAATGACACAGGTTACTTATCAGGCTAGACCAATGACACAGGTTACTTATCAGGCAAGACCAGTGACACAGATTACTTATCCGTCGATATCCTATTGCACCGCCTTCATACCACCATCGGTCTCTCCAACTCCGTCTACGACTGGTTCTCTTCCTTTCTCTCTGGAAGAACTGAGCACGTTGCCCTGGGAAAAGCCAAATCAGATACCCACATTGTCACCTGTGGGGTTCCCCAGGGCTCGGTACTAGGACCTACTCTTTTCACCCTTTATCTGCTCCCTCTTGGTCGTGTTATCAGTACACATGGACTATCTTTCCACTGCTACGCTGACGACACACAGCTTTACTTAAAAATGGATTTTAACCACCCCAACCACTCTGCACTGTCGCATTCTGCCACTCTCACCACCTGCCTGGAGGACATAAAGGCGTGGATGAAGCTCAACTTCTTGCAGCTAAACAGCTCCAAAACTGAGGCCATCCTAGTCGGCACTACACACCAGGTTTCCACTTCCACCATCACCATGCAGTATTTCTTTTTCAGATCAGGACATTCCATTATCATCAGTTGTCACCAACCTCGGTGTAAAAATGGACCCCCATCTCACCTACGATACTCACATCCAACAGCTGTGCAAAACCTCTTTTTACCACCTCAGGAACATCGCCAAACTTCGTCCATTACTCACCCTGGCAGATGCAGAAAAGCTGGTGCACGCCTTTGTCTCCTCCAGGCTGGACTATTGCAATGCGCTCCTCATCGGGATCCCTAGCAAGAGCATTCAAAAACTTCAATACGTGCAGAACAGCGCTGCTAGGATCCTGATGAGGGTGCGAAAATTCAACCACATCACTCCTATTCTAAAAACACTCCATTGGCTCCCTGTTTCACTCCGCATTTGGTATAAGGTCTCCCTCCTCACCCACCAATGTCTCCACGGAACTGCTCCTACATACCTCAAGGATCTCCTCACTCCTCAGACATCCGTACGTTCCCTCCGCTCCTCCTCAACATACCTTCTTAAAACTCAAAGGACAAAACTCCGCACAATGGGGGATCGGGCCTTTTGCTCTGCTGCCCCTCGTCTTTGGAATGCCCTCCCAGAGCATCTTAGGGCACCACAGAATGTAACCACTTTTAAATGTGGCTTAAAGACCCACCTTTTTAAACGCGCATTTTATTGCTGATTTTATGTGTTTTTATGTGCTGATTTTACTTGTGTAGCACTTTGAGATTTGTTTTAATGAAAAGTGCATTATATATTATCAGGCTAGACCAATGACACAGGTTACTTTTCAGGCTAGACCAGGTAATCAGGCTACTTCTCTGTGTAGACCACCAGTGACTTGAGCCCCTGCTCTAGAAAATCTGACCTTGGAACACTAGTGAACACTAACACTGTGAGGATTGAGTATGAGGAAGATTCTGTTGTGGTGGATGTGCAACAAGATCTTGGTATTGGCCAGCCAATCAGCTCATCAGAAATCACCCTCAGTGGTCGTCAACTGGGCAAGATGCCTCTTGCACAGTACTGAGGTTTGAATCTGTATTATAGGCCTGTGGAAGTACACTGATGGTATGAGGACTTTCTTCTGATGGCCACTGTTCATTATGCTAGTGTTCCTCATACCTTGTTCATCTCCAGATGACCAATGCACTGGTCTATATTGTTGCATTGGCCCACACACCCAGGGGTGTTAATGGCAGCCTGATTGTAAGGACCATTGGTGTTGTGGTTAGCATTAAATGTCACTACTGGAGGTGGGGATGTTCAATAGGCTTCAGTGCTCCCTAGCATTAGCGGCCATTTTAACTTTTAGTACTTCACCCAAATGTTTCCTTCCTGCTTACGCAACACAATGGGAGCAGCAATACCTTGGTGCCAACCTGGGTCTCCTACTATGTCACAATGACTGCTGAGGAGCATCTGGATTTCACACTGACGCTGATGGATGGTAGGCAAGAGGGTCATAAACCATATCTGGCTTTATGGACTTGAACTCAAAAGTTCCCTTGCTGTGTGTGCCCTTTATATAGAGCAGTGGTTCTCAAACTATTTCAGGCGAGGGACCCCTTAGGGAGAACAAATTTTTAAGGACTTCTCTCTACACCAGACCTATTATATATTATCACAACATGACAGAACTTGACATCTTTTCAACTTGTGTACAATTAGAACTCCACTACAAATACCCTACTTTTTTTTAAATGATTAACTGAAATAATAACTGAAAATGTAGCATGTAATTATAATTATGTACCTGATAAATTAATGAGATAGGTGAGCTTGTCTCTAGCCGCACAGTTTATCAATTCTGGGAGTTATGGATGATAAGCAGACTCTGAGGTCATGCAAAAGCTTCCTGTCCTTTGTTTTCATGGCATCCAGTGCTGAGAATGAGACCTCACAAAGGTAGGTAGTTTGAAAGGGAAGCAAAATTCTCATGGCCTCTGCAGTAAGTTCAGGATACCCCTGTGAGATGGTGGGGCAAAAATCTGCATGAGGCATCTGCTGGAATTGGACCTTTACATTGTTTTTCTCATATTCATTTTATATTTGTCGGAGTAACAACGAAAACGGAATGATGAGCTGTTTCAGGCGAAAACAGAGCATTTTAATTTTCATTTCAAATAAAACGCGGCGTTGCCAACTTTGGCCAGCTGGCTGGAGTGAGATTTTCAATTCCAGATGTCTGCACACATATATAACAGTTCTTACCTTGTAATAGCTATAATTTTATGTTTATGATGGTATAATATAGATTTGCTGTAAGATTTCCTGCGTGAGTCTGAAAGCATGAGAACGTACAGTTTTTGTTTCACCTTAGTTGATTTATATAACAAATTACTTTATGAAGTTGTTAAAAAGCAAAACTTCAACGAACATGAAATCACCAATAAATTATGTCTACAAATATTTATTTTAATACTTTTATTTTAATATTCAGAGAGTGTCAGGGTCGGCCTCCCGCTGTGGTCCTTCCGTGCCCCTTCCCCGTTTGACCAGCAGGTGGTGCTGGTCATCCCGTCCATACGTCAGTCCTTGTTTCTCCCCTGTCACTTGTCTGGTCTTGTGGCTCAATGTATTAAGCATGTGCTGTCTGTTTGCCCCTCGGTCCTGAGTTCCCTCTTGTTGTGAGTTCGAATCCCGCCTCCTCTGTTTTTGTATTTAGCTCCCTGGTGTTTTCCTTTATGCTTAATTATTCCTGGTGTTTGCTTTGTAATTGGTTTTGGTTTTGTTTCTTGTTCCCCTGCTTATGTTATTGCCTATGTACCTTCCGTGTGTTGATATATGCTTCCTTGGTTAGTGTTTAGTTTCCCTGATTGTTAGTGTCTTTGAGTTAATTGGTTTCACCTGTGTCCTGTTTCCCTAGTCTTTGTTAATCAGCCTCACCTGCCCTGTGTTAGTCATTACCCCCGTAGTATATTAGTTCCTGCCTTTGTTCTGTTTCCCGCTGGTTCATCGCGTCGTGTCTCGTGTCTATGATTGTCGTTAGTTGATGGTTTTGATATTTTCAGTGTTCTGCGTGTATTCGGTTTTTGTTATTTAGTCTTGTTTAATCCCCTTTCTGTTTTTGACCCCTTGTGGTCTTTTTGGTTTAGTTGTGTTTATAGTGTTTTCAGTTTTGTTTAATAAACCCTGTTTTTGTGTTCCTGGAGCCGCAAGTGGGTCGTCCGCCCCTTATTTGTGCACCATGCCCCGTTCCCGTGCCCGAGATGCCCGCAACCATGACAGAGAGAGCAGCCTATGCACTTTTTCTTTGAAGTGATTTTATTTTTGCACTAATGGCACTACTGATTTTACAGTACTCAGTTATAAATAAATATATGTTTGTGTTTCAAATACTGCCGTACTGCACAGTCAGACCTTACTACCATCCCTTGACATTGGTTTCATTTCATCTTGGTGAACATAATGACTCTCTGACATCAAAGGGAAACTTTAAACATTACACTTTGCACTTTTAATTTTAGTCGACTAAATCAACTGTAGTTTTAGTCGACTGTAATCTTATGATATTTAGTCAACTAAAACTAGACTAAATTTAAAATTATGACAAACTAAATTACATTTTAATCAAAAGACAATGACTAAAACTACATAAAAATTTGCTGTCAGAATTAACACTGAGTCACACCCTCCACTCCTAGCTCCACTGCTAACTTGGAAGGAATGCTGATGTGCATCAGCATGTTTGACCACATTTCATTAAAGAAATTGCTGTTACTACCTGTATGTGCTCCTGAGTGTGCCCTGTGTCTCGTGTTCCTGCCTGTTTCTCCTCACCCTGGTTTGGCCCCTCACGGTCTGTTTCATTTGTCCTGTCCATATTGTAGTCTCCTATAATAAAGCCCCTTTTGATTTCTCCATGATGCCTACCTTCACTTCCGTCCTTGCCCTTGATGTGACAGCAGCCATCCATTAGCCAGAAGCAGAACAAAGCAGGATATTGCAGCCAAACTTCTGAAAACAACAGCTCTGGAAAATGTTCGACTCGGAAGGCCAGTGTTCCCAGATTTGATACTATGCAAATTAAATTTGATCAGAATCTCACACAATCTTTCATGCACTGAACGTCTGAACATCAGCTGCAGTTGGCTGAACTCATCTGTTGACCAGTGGCATTCTGATGATGATTTCTGCGCACCCAAAACATTCGTTCACTCCACGAAAGTTGTCAATGATGCAGCTGAGTGCAGTCAGGCTCATCATGGACCTTGGTACATGTTTCATCCCTGACCCAGTCCAGCGAGCAGCTTTGCTGCAAGCTGTTAAACATCATAGACATTTGTATCCAGACAATCAAAAGAAAACTTTAAATGCTTTGAAGTTGGCTGGCTTCAGCCAAACACTGACAAACAACAGTATCTGATTTTAATTACAGTTTGATTGGTATTTATGGGCTATCATTGTGCCTGTGTTTATGTAGTTGCGCAACAATGTTGTCAATTTTCTGTTCTAATAAAATTCAACAGTAACATATTCACCTGCGACTATTTTAAAGCACAGATTTATATTATGACTAGTACAAACACAAATGGGGATATGTATATAAATATTATGGATATTTGTAACTGTAATTCTTTCCATAAAGAATGTAGTTTTAGATATATCTGAAACTGTAGGCTAAGGCTAATGGTTAATTGCTGTATAATGGCTTTATATAATGTATAATGACATTTGACGCAGTGTTTTGATGTGTACAGTCACAAAACATTTTAACAGGATTCTCTGGGATTCAGAAAAGAATGGGGGAAAGAGACACGGATAGAGCCTCTACTTTTAATCAACCGTTTAAGAAAAGAACTTGCATCCCAAAGTCCATAAAGTTTATGGATGGATATGTATGTGTTGGATGAGTTGGTCTGAGTTATTAAAGTGTAATGGCTGTTGGATGAATCATGCCTCAGTGGGATATCTTGTATTATGACCAGTGTATTTCTATGGGGCCAAAACCGCATTGCCACCAATGGGAGAAAAAGGGATGGGTGAAAAACAAGAAACAGATGAATACGGGGTCATACCTCAATTCATGTATGTGCTGGTTGAGCTGCCCTGAGGTGTCTCATACAAGTTTGGTGACTCTGTGATAAAGCGTGACAAGCAGGAAGACTTTGTTTTCGAAGCGCACTCTTAGGACGCAGGACAAACAAGCTGAAACTGGTTTCTCCAAAACTGTGGCAAACGAAACGCAGCAAAAAGTGTCTGAATAAAGGAAGTAAAAATAATAATAGTAATATCGGATAACAATAGTGTGATCACACTAATAAAAACACCTATAATTTATTCCATTATTACTTTCTGAAAGAATTAAGATTTGCTTCAAACAGGCCACATGGTGGCGCACCACGTCTATGAGATACTTAAAAACCTTGGCGTGCCCCAAGCAGTAGAATAAAGCCCTTATGAAGACACACTAATTAGGCTGGTGCTTTGTTTGTTTCAGCAACAATCAGTTCCTTCCAATATGTGTTTGTCAGGAACACTTGGGAGGCAGGCAAACCCTGTCTGGCAGGCAAGACTCTTTCTGCTACCCGGCCCTCATTTTGATATTCTTCCTTCTACAGCTGATCTGCAGATGTTTTGCAGTCATGGATTAGGTAAACATTAGATTGCAATATAGAATGGAGTACAGCAACTCTTAGCATTTTTTCAATAATTTTTACAATAATTTTTCAGTATTTTTCATCTTTATTAACCAGTCATATTTATTTGTGCTGATCATTATTGCATAACTCTGTGGTAATGGCATTAAATCAAACCTTGATCCCTATGATCAATGGTTGTCATGTAATAGGCAGCTGGATAGGCTAAGACATGTAATATCCAAAGCAAACTTACCTGTTGACTTGTGGCATTCTGATGATGATTTCTGCACAGCCAAAACATTCATTCACTCCTTGAAAGTTATCAATGATGCAGCTGAACGCAGTCAAACTCATCACTGACCTTGGTACATGTATCACCATTGACCCAGTCCAGAGAGCAGCTTTGCTGCAAGCTGTTGAACATCATGCACAGTTGTATCCAAACTATCAAAAGAAAGCTTGAAATTCTTTGGTTTAAATGTAATAATGTAATTTAATTTAAATGTAATAAATGTGTGACACCAATACAAACTGAACATTATACTATTCCATTTTGAAATGTTGTCTAATAATAACAATTACATTTTAATCCATTATTCTTCAAATTTATTTATTTTCTAAAAACTTCTTTTTCTTACTGTCCCATTTTACCTCAATATGGTAGATGTAGCATTCAGCAAAATTGGGACACCATTTAAAATGAATAAAACTATTTTTTAAAGCTGTAGCATGTATGAGAAGTTGTGTAATGATGCACAATTTTTTTTTTTTTCCAGAAAATGGTACAGGTTTATAGGCAGAAGGCAGGGTGAGGACAGAAAGAGGACAAACACAGTCGTAGGCCTAGTGGAAGATAAAGGTGCAACAAAAGGAGTTAGGAATGAATGAGAAGTGCAATATATGAATATAGGGAAAGAGTGGGGGCAGGCCAGGAGCCGAAGATCCGCCTTTTAGTGAGGGCATGGTGTGTTCCAATGTCCACCCTTCAAAAATGAGTGAGGGGTGAACTTTTGTTATGCCTCTGCTAGGAAGCCATTTTTATCCAAGTCATTTAAGGTACCTCTAGACACGGCCTAGGAACCCTGAAAAACAGGAAGGGTTCAGCTGGGATCGGGACAAGTTCGGCAGGGATCTCACCAGGAACAGGCAAAGGAGCAGTAACATCTTCTGGGCACTGTGTGGCAGCAGCAGCATCTCCTGGGCAGGAAGTTGGCTCCATCCTTGCCCAGGGTCTCCGCTTTCTGCAGCAGGAGAAGACAGCGGAGGCCTTGGAGGAGTCAGCTGACAGATCAGTGTCTGGCTGTGGTGAACCAGCGGGCAGATAAGTGGCGACTCTGGAAACAGGCGGAGCTCAACAGGTACCTCAGGGGAAGGATGGAGCTCGGACACCTCATGAAATGGGCGGAGCCCAGCAGTCCCTGGAGACACGCAGAGTTCAGACACCTCACACTCGATCAGTGCATCATGAGGGTTCGAGCCAGGGGTGGAGGTGGGAGATCTTCCATACTACTGGGTTTGCCTTCAGCTTCAGGGTGAGGTCTAGGAGGGCGAAGTAATCCTCCAGCTGAAGAGAGGGCTTCTCCCAGGGTCTTTGCAACCCCCCTGGTCTTCAGAGTACTCAGGGTATCCGGTCTACTGAATTGATGCACACAAACCAGACACACTAGACACAGGACACACTGGGGAGCACATGCAGGTAGCAATATCAGTGACTGGACTGGGGATCACAGGACTGAAGGGCGCTTTACAGGGCACATGAGGGAACAGACGAGAGGCACCTGGGGTGATCCACACGAGGGCTGTAAGGAGAGGTAAGATTAAAAAAGCAACAGGTGTGGCCCATCATAACCACAGGAGGGAGAGAATGAGGGCAAAGAAATGCAGGGCATGACAAATATACATTAATAATCTAATAAAACATGTCAGTGAGTATTATTACAGAGTCAAGTATGCGGTTGTAATCGGTCAAACATATTGCTACCGAACTAAATATACATGAATTATGTAATAAAACATGTTGGTTGTACTATCAAGCTGAATGATTTCTTAATAATAATAAAAGGACACTTAAAAAATCGCTTGTAAACGTATTTGATCGAACTGACTAATAGAACATGTCGGTTGTACTATCCAGAGAAATGCAAACTAGTTCCATATCGCTATCGAGCTAAATATACATTAATAATCTGATAAAACATGTTTGTTGTATTACCGAGCTAAATGCAAATATGTTGTTAATGATAATTAATAAAAAAAAACATTTGTAAGCGTATTTTATTGATGTGAACACTTGCTGCAGTGGTAAGGGTAAACCTGAAACTTACAGGTACCTTGAAACTTACGGATTAACTCATAACTTACAGTAACTTGAAACTTACAGAGTAACTCATAACTTACAGTAACTTGAAACTTATGGAGTAACTCATAACTTACAGTAACTTGAAACTCACAGGAGGAAGGAATTCAGACAGCTGAAGTGATGGATTAGGCACGGCAGCACCTCGACCACTCCCTCTTTGCCATTTTCACTCCCCATAGGACTGACAGCTGCACCTAGTGATGGTCCATTCGGTGCCAATTAACTCTCTGTAACGTGTTGAGTACAGATCTGTATCGACGTGCTTATTGTTTCAAGAGGAATCACGTGACCGATACAATAGCGGTGTCAGTCTGAAGCGTGTGCGCCTGTGTGTCAGAACTGAGTCGACAGAGTTTCTATGGCAAACCATTTTAATATTTAATCACTAGACTGGATATGTATTGCAGATATCCGTAACTCAGTTTTCCCTAGTCAAAAAGACCATTTTGGATATCACAATGGCATTCGTATCCACAACTGCCATTTTAGATATCACAATATCACTCTCCCTAGGACAAATTACTTCACTTCATGCCATTCATGTCCAATAATTTTAATTTCAGATATCCAAAATGAAACACCATTCCAGATATCCATAATGTAATTTTGAATATCCATAAATACATTGAGACTAGTAAAAATGTAATTATGCATATTGACAATTTATATTATGACTAGTACAAATGCAAATGGGGATATGTGTATAAATATTGTGGATATCTGTAGTTGTAATTCTTTCCATAGAGAATGCAGTTTTAGAGAGAAACTGTAGGCTAAGGCTAATGATTAATTGATGCATAGTCATTACTGTGACTTTTCACACATTGTTTTGATGTGTACAGTCACAAAACATTTCAGCAGGATTGTCTGGGATTCAGAAAAGAATGGGGGAAAGAGACACGGACAGAGCCTCTACTTTTAATCAACTGTTTAATGGAGTTTTTCATGCAAGACAAGAACTTGCATCCCGTCCACAAAAGTTTACTTTCTACCACAGGGCGACTTTTCCGACGTCGTCCAATCACACAAAGTAAGTTTGTTGTGAAGGCAATAAGACGGACACTGACGCGGCAAAGCTGTAAGTCCTGTTGTGTTATTAATACTCTCCTCAGAGAAGTCAGAGGTACCCGGGGCTGAGCCCGAGAACGTAGCTGAAACTCAGGCGGGGAGATAGGATGATCGGCTTCGGTACAGATGAGGGAGAGGCGCAAAACACGGTCGAGAATCCAGGCAGGGGTCGGGCGATTGGCGTCGGTCCAGAAAGGGGGCAGGCAGAAACTCGGAGTCTAGGAAACGTACACAGAGAAACACACACCGGAGAAAACGCTCGAACTCAGGGCACACCATGAAGATCTCGCACCGATCAGAGAGCCGAGTTGCCTGATATAGTGAAACCGAAACCGGGTAAAACAATTAAGACACAGCTGGGAGAGGAGTTTCTGGAACGGGAGCAACCGGTACAGCCAGAAAAACTGGTTGACAGGACGCGAAACCTCAGGGGCAGACCGTCAGGGCATGCGAAGCGTTCTCCACCGTGTTGCGCTTTATGTGTGTTCCTTGTCCATGTAAAAGATTGCAAACTTAATTATACACGTGCATTTCCTGAAGAAAATGTGATTTTTGTGCCGTACCACAAAAAATGAGTTCTGATCACGATGGATGGATATATATATGTATTGGATGAGTTGGTCTGAGTTATTAAAGTGTAATGGCTGTTGGGTGAATCATGACTGAGTGGGATATCTTGTATTATGATCAGTGAATTTCTATGGGGCCAAAACCGCTTTGCCACCTTTGGGCCTGATTCTGTGATGGAAATCACTAAATGGGCTCAGGAATATTTCTAGAAAACATCGCTGTGCCATCTGCAGATGCCAGTTATTAAAATGGACTATGGCTAAGTGGAAAACTATTCTGTGGTCAGAGGAATCTAAATTTGAAATTCTTTTTGGAAACCAGGGATGCCATATACATCATCTAAAGAGGAGAAAGACCACCCAGCGTGTTCTCATCGATCAGTTCAAAAGTCAGCATCTCTGATGTATGGGGGTGCATTAGTACATATGGCATGGGCAGCTTGTATATCTGGAAAGGCTCCATCAATGCTGAAAGGTATATCCAGGTTCTAGAGCAACATATGCTGTCATCCAAACACATCTCTTTCAGGGAAGACCTTGCATTTTCCAACATGATAATGCCAAACCACACACTGCATCTATTACAACGTCATGGCTTCATAGAAGAAGGGTCTGGGTACTGAACTGGCCTGCCAGTGGTCCAGATCTTTCACCCATTGAGAATATTTAGTGCATCATAGAATTAAAAATACAACACAGAAGACCGAGGACAGTTGAGCAACTAGAATCCTGCATCAGACAAGAATGGGACAATATTCCTCTCCCAAAACTCGAGCAGCTAATCTCCTCAGTCCCCAGACATTTACAGACTGCTGTTAAAAGAAGAGGGGATGCCACCCAGTGGTAAACATGGCCTTGTCCCAACTTTTTTGAGACGTGTTGCTGCCAAGATATTCAAAATGACCTTATCTTTTTCCTTAAAATTATACATTTTCTCAGTTTAAACATTTGATATGTTTTCTATGTTCTGTTATGAATAAAATATGGGTTAATCAGATTTCTATATCATACAGAATCATCCTGAATGTTCTTCATTTTAGTAACTAAATTAGTAGAATATTGTCCTAACAACGCAAACATCATACTGTAGGTGTTCTGACGAGTTGAGCTACCCATCAAGACGTGCTATCGAGCCTTTCTGTGCATGTGCAGTTCCACCGTTTGGGGGTTAGGGTTAGGGTAAGGGTTTTACGGGTTTTTGTTGGGTTAGGGTTAGGGTAAGAGTTAGGGTTAGGGCTATCGATTAGTAGCATAACTTGACAAAGTAGCTCAACTCGACAGAACACCGGCGTACCTGGATGATCCATACGACATTAGCGCGCAAATTGTGAGGGGCTCTCTCTGTCAATATGTATGAAATGGAGCAATGGCATATAATATGCATGCAATGTATTAATTAATGACTGTTAGAGAGAAAGTTATTCTGAAAACCCAAGGGGTGTGCATTGTTCCCTGTTGTCCACTGATCAAAGCACACTTCACTAGATGTGCCTGTCTTGTCTAGTTTTAAAGTTATTAACTCATTCATGTACTGTCCCATTGCACATTATACGGATACATTCGAACATTCAAAAATTAATTAAAACATATGCTTCTGTTTTGTCCTGTTGTAAATCATTTGTTTGTTAAACAATGGCTCACCTTCTATTAAGTGTCATATGAAGAGACACCTTTTCCTTATTAGCTGTAAAATATAGAAACACACTATTAAGTGGAGGCTGGAAATTTTTCATAATGAGTAAAAATATAAATACATATAGCCCTACCACTTGACATGATGTTTTTTTATTTCCTCTTGACTTGCTGCCATGTACGCTTTCCACTACTATTGCATTTGAAATCAGATCAGTTAAGTTATTGTTAGCATTAGGTTTACATTATGAGTAACATCAAAGTAATGGGACTTTAGGGAGCATTACATTACTTAACAGCAAATAATAGGTGGCTTCTGAATTGTCGCATCCGTGAGCCTCTGTATTTATTAACAGTATTTTAATTTATTTCAGAAAACACTTCATAGTCTAATACTTGGTCGTGAGATACTTTAGACCACGTTTTATGACCATGAAAATGTACTTATGCATTTACTCAGTCGGCAATATGTTGCCAACAAGCCTGCCTGCTTTTGTTGGCTGCAGTGGTATTGGACTTTCTTTGCAGTGTTGATTTAAACTTCTCATAACCCTGCATCATTAGCATGCAGTCTTCCTCCGTGAAACATGGAGATTGCACCATGATTCAAACGGTGACTTGCGCTGCCGAACGTGCTCCATATATGTGAACGCGCACAAACTCTAATGCAGTTAACACCGATATAACAAATCTACTTCTTGTCTGGCGTCGTAGTACTGATTAGCACCGATTGAGACAACCCGATTTTGTCAACCCCTGCGTTAGCAAATTAACTCCGGGTTAAATCTGATTTGGTTAAACCCCCTTCGTAGTACAAGCCACAGGTCAGGCAAGGTTGGGGAGCATGTGCTGATGTAGCATGTTGCCACACCCACCACACAGCGGAACTTCTCAGGATCCTGGGTGGCGACCCCCCAGGCAGACGCATGGTCCAGTCCCACCCTCCGGAAATAGCCATCCATCTACAACAGCCAGGTGTTACGTGGGCGTCCCGTCGGCCTGGTCCAGCTGCGTGGATCCTCAGCAATGAGGATCCTGCGAGCCATATCACTCTCAGGGAAATGTGCCACATGGCCATAGTGCCGTAACTGACGGTCCCTCACAATGCATGTAATGTGCCTTATTCGGGACTCCTCTAGCAACCGCTCATTCGACACAAAGTCAAACCAGCAGTACCCAAGGATTCTCCGAAGAGATATAGTACCGAAGGAGACCAGTCTTTGTCTCAGCTCACTGGATAGCGTCCATGTCTCACAGCCATACAGCAAGACAGGGAGCACCAGGACTCTAAAGACTTGGACCCCTTTCCAGCGACCTCACGACACCCCATGGTCTCTGAATCCGTCTGCTGACTTCATAGGAAGAGTCACCAGGGACATGAATATTGCTGCCAAAGTAAGTAAATCTCTCAAGAAGGTTGACATTCTCCTCGCAGACAGACACACTACTGATGACTGTGCCGAACAAGTCATTAAATGCATGGATCTTACTCTTAATCCAGGACACCCACAATCCCAGACACTCAGACTCCTCGCTCAGTCTCTCGAAAGCCCTGATCAGAGCCTCCATTGACTCCGCTAAGATCACAACATCGTCTGCAGAGTCAAGATCAGTAAATCTTTCTTCACCAATGGATGCCCCACAGCTGCTGGACCCCATGACCCTGCCCAACACCCAGTCCATACAAGCATTGAACAGAGTAGGAGCAAGAGCACACCCTTTGGCGAACCCCAGAATCAACTGAGAAGAATGCAGAGGTTCTCCCTCCACTCTGCACAGCACTCACAGTACCAGTGTACAGGCTGACCATGACCTTCGGCAACTTTGGGGGATCCAGCGAAGTCTCAGGATGTCCCACAGGGCAACTCGATAAGCTGAGTCAAACGCTTTACGAAAATCAACAAAGGCTTCAAAGAACCTCTGCCTATATTTCCTCAGTGCCAGGATACAGTCGATGGTAGACTTCTTAGGTGTAAAACCAGACCGCTCCGGTCACTGACAGGCAAGCAAGTGATCGCGAATCCTATTAAGGATAACCCTAGCAAGGACCTTACTGAAAGCAGTGTTATCCCACTGTAGTTGCCGCAATCCAGGAGATCACCATTCCCTTTCCAGATAGGGACTACAAGTCCCGTTTTCCAGTCAGTTGAGATGACGCCTGACTCCCAAATGAAAGCAAAGATAGCCTGCAATGCCATGTGGACAGCCTTACCACCAGCCTAGAGATGTTCTGCCCTATCGCCAGCTGATTCACCACCCATGTAATCTCAGTGAGATTGGGTGGTTCACAGCTGATTGGAAAATCAGCCTTGAAAACTGCGGACCCAGAGATGTCCAACATCCTAGCTGGAGGGTCAGCTTTAAACAACTGCTGAAAGTAGCCGGCCCAGCGGGTCACAACTGCAGCGTCATCTGTAAGTAGCGGATACAAACATACTGTAGGGCTGCATCTGACTCCCGCTTCCATGCATCTCCGCACATGACTATGGTTTTTGCCTGCATTTTCCAGTAGGTCGTGCGTTCAAATCCCCTTTACTGTCTTTTTGGATATAAGTATCAGGTAAATTAGTTAATTGTACACTGTGCGGTGTTATGTGCGGAGCCCGTAGGTGCACTCGTTGTATGCACGTGTGTGTACCCGCACTTGTGGTTTTGTTAAAAGGGACAGTTCTCAATTCTCTGGCAGCCAATCATGTTCAGCCAACTTCTCTGTTAGTCTCTGTTGTCGCACTCCACTGTTGACGTCATGCACCTCTATGGGTCAATCATCACATTCTATTGATGATGTCACAGATCTCCGTCAGCCAATCATTGCGCTAGAGAGGAGGAGCTGTAGTCTAAAATCTTGCCCAGGAACGCTTTGGAGGGGCTGTTCTTTCCTGCTGCCTGCCAGTTTGTTATACTCACGTTTACCTAAGAAGTCAACCATCGACTGTATCCTGGCACTGTGGGTTCTCATCCAGTGCAAGTGCAAATATAGGCATTTTGGAGTTTGGTTCGGAGGACTAGACATGGAAGCAGGGGCGTGCCTATTCATTCCACCACGTAGGTTCGACCCTGTGTTTAGACACCCCAGGTAAAAAACATTCTTATACAGATGTAGCCACTTGAATTTTCCCCTGTTTCTATGATGGGGCCTTGGCTGATCCATGACAGGTCCCTGCTGGGTCCTGGCTGGGACCTTGACTGTAATGAGATCCCCCGCGATGATGTAATGAACAAGGGGGCCAGCATGAACCGCCCCTTAACTCTCTGTGTGTAAAGTACAGTGGTCCCCCAGAACTGGAACTTAATCCGTTCAGAACTCAGGTTCGAATCCTAAAAAGTTTGAGTTCTGATCGAATTTTCCCCATAATAAATAATGGAAAACCAATTAATTGGTTCCCAGCCCCAAAAAATGACACCTAAATATGTTTTTTTAGCATCTAAACACAAAATGAACAGCATAAAACAAGCAGAGCATTTTTTTCTTAATGGCTTCCAAAACCATAAAGAATGTAACCCAACACTACCCGTGTCCTGCCCCGATCGTCCGCTCCTTCTGTGTGCCACGCCCCCTTGTTAACCTCGTGTGGAATCCCCGTGTGATCAGCTGTTTCTGGTTGTTGTCATTAGTCCTCTGTATTTCGCCCGTGTTTCAGTTTGTTTCCCCAGTCCGGTCATTGTTACGTCATTGTGTTGTTCTGCCTGTTCTCAATTAAACCCCGTGTTTCCCAATCGCTTGAGTCCTGTCCCTGCTTCCAGGCGGTCCATTGTTTATTTTTATTATTACCCTGTATCTGTCAATTTTTATTGTGTACATAAATGTGAGGGACCAGCAAGCAGACACAGGGGCACAGAATGTGTTACCAACCCAAACTTTACTGAAAATCCAAAAATCATCAAAATACAAAAGAATACCCAACAAAGGAAAATCCTGGGCCCAATAAAATGAGGTCAACCAAACAGAATGAAACCAAGATTAAAGCATAACATAACCCAACCTACACTGAACATAACTGACCTAACAAATAACACACTGGGGAAAACATATATACTAGGTGATCAGTCCAGCAACACCCACAACCATAAACCACAAACACTACCATAACATTTACACCTACATACTAATAAATCCATAAACCCCATAACATATTTAGCCCATCAAATTATACAAACAATTTTATAAAGAAAAATTAAAACAATAATGTTAACTAGAATATAATAAACAACTATGCCAAAACCCAACTCCCCATCCCCCTGCCGTGGGCACCTGTTGGTACCGCCGATGGGAATTTAAAGGGAACCCTGATGATCTAGACTGTTTGCCCGTCGGACTGAAAAAATGCATGCACCAATTCCTGCTGTTCCACTCCTCCAGGTAACTGCAACTTAATATAAACACACATGAATGTTGTACCTTGTTAAATGAACATCCTGACAAATAAAATTGATTAAATGTGCCTTGGGTGTTTCATGAAAATTGTGATGAAAAACCAAACCATGTATAAATGCATATAAATGAAAACTGGGTAAAACATATTCACGTCGTACTTGTGCATGCAGGTCAAGGCGGGGTTACCATATTGCCGTCTCTGGCCATCACAATATATATATATATAAAAAGCGAATGCGCTTTATTTAACCAGGTAAAGTCTCATTGAGTTTAAAATCTCTTTTTTTTTCCCTCTGGGTCAGTCTTTCGGGGCGTATACAGTCTCTCGTTGATCCGGTCTCTAATTTTCTGCTCCTGCTCCTTTGTCAGCTCAGGGAACCTCTTACGCACGTAACGAATGATTTTATCCTTTAAGTCACAATTTAGTTCTTCCTTGCTCTTCTTGCCGGACCAGTTTACTTTCTTCCCCCACTGTTTGTAGGTCTCAAATAGTACAAGATTATGAAACAATTTGACTGCATACTCTTCAGGCTTATCCTTTCCGTTTGAAATAAATTCGTTGTAGAGCGCCTCTTCATCCTCATCAGACATGGCATTCATGGAAAACTCGGATATTGGTGGTGGCGTGAGGGGGGTGCTGGAATCAGTAGCACTGGCTGGCTGGCCGGCAGGGGTGGTAGACCCACATGGCTGTGGATCATGTCCTTCATTTGGAGATGCAGGCTGGAAGAGTTGTCTCCTTACTTCTGGACTGTGATCCTGTTGCTGCTGTGTCTGGTCTGGTCTGCGTTGTTCCAGTGCAAAGGGTCTCTGGGTTACAGCCTCCAGCGCACACTTCATCATTGTAACCTGAGACTCGGTTGCACTCGGTGTCTCTGTCAGGGCTGCAACCTGGGACTCGGTTACACTCGGTGTCTCTGTCGGGGCTGCAACCTGGGACTCGGTTGCACTCGGTGTCTCTGTCAGGGCTGCAACCTGGGACTCGGTTACACTCGGTGTCTCTGTCGGGGCTGCAACCTGGGACTCGGTTGCACTCGGTGTCTCTGTCGGGGCTGCAACCTGGGACTCGGTTACACTCGGTGTCTCTGTCGGGGCTGCAACCTGTGACTCGGTTGCACTCGGTATCGCTGTCAGGGCTGCAACCTGTGACTCGGTTGCACTCGGTGTCGCTGTCAGGGCTGCAACCTGGGACTTGGTTGCATTCAGTGTCGCTGTCAGGGCTGCAACCTGGGACTTGGTTGCATTCAGTGTCGCTGTCAGGGCTGCAACCTGGGACTCGGTTGCACTCAGTGTCGCTGTCAGGGCTGCAACCTGGGACTCTGTGTAGGCTGAGGAAGAACCATTGGCAATGCTATTGGTGGCAGCCTAAAATAAAATAAAAAACACAAAGGAAATAAATACACAGCAGTTTATTTTGTCATTTGCTTACACACTAAAAATCAGCACCTTGGCCAAAGCTACAAAACCTTAAGCAATTTCACAGTTTTATATTTGCCTCCTTACTCTCTTATATATATAATAAATTACCAGATTTAAATTAATAAATTACCATGCAACCCTGGATGCGCATTTTAAAAATACCTCTACGAATGGAAAGGCGGCTCCAGGCTTTAGTGGTTCATCCTCCAGCAACAACAGCCGTGATGGCATACCGATGGTGAACGGTTTCATTTACAAAGAAAAGGATGAAATGGATTGCTTATGCTCTTTACTACTGGTGATCCACTGTGGGTGATGCACAGTGATTTCGACACTATGCCTACATCAGTGTTCAGTATTTGCAATAGCATGAATGGTTGTCTATTAACACAAACCTAATTAGGCAACAGATTGTCAAGGTAGCACCCAATGAATGCTAGTAATAAGTCAATAGCACCCCAGCTGCTGGCCATTTAAGGGAATTATTTGGTATGTATGACCTCAAAGAAAACATAGCAAATAGTTAAACTAACACCAAAAATATAACATCTGACTTCAAAATATCAAACTTATTATGAAATTACAAAAGTGTAACACCTAGAGAATGACTAATCACCATCATTAATCAATCAGGGCGATCTTACATTACCGATAAAGAATAGTTCAAGTAAAACAATAAACAAAAATCAAATTCATATACTGCAAATATAGGAAGGTCAAAGTCCTCCTTATAACAATCTGAAAATACAGAACTTACCGTCTGGTCGTTTCCACTAGGGCCACTCATTCTCTCCTATGATTTACAGTAACTAGCTTCAGTTACAGTGTAAGCTTATGAAAGACAACTTTCTCCAAGACGGGACAAAGCAGGTATGACAACCTGTCTGGAAACTGGAAACAACTTCTCTTTTATACAAGATGGGTGTGCTCATGTACTTGTTTGATCATCATATAATGACACATATGCCTGGAATGAAAAGAAAATCCTGTCTGGTCAAACCAGTCTGATATCTTTTGAAATCTTTCTACCTCGATCACTCACAGATGTGGCAGGAGTCCAAGACAGATTGCATTTTCAAGGAAGGCTTTTAGACCATCCTTGTCTATGACACCTATAGTGAGTGGAATTTGGTTATTGTTCTTTAAAAACAGGGTGGTGTCATCAGGTCACTAATTACTTTTTTTTCCAACTGAAATTCCTGTAAGATCACTCCTCTTAATAAAATCAGGTAATAGCTGTGTAACCACTAAAAACAGGTAAGGTGAGAGAGGGCATCCTTGCCTTATACCCCTTTTTATATTGGCAAGGAGGTCGATATAGGCAGTTGTTAGTTGTAGCGCCCCCTATTGATTAAATACAGCCAGCCTATTACTGCATCCCCAGAATAGCCATGGAAGGTAGTATAAGCAGCAATTCTCATCCACTCTGCTCTGCTCACATGCTCTGTTGCTTACAAAATTTTATTTTTTTGCAGACCCTCTGGCAACGTTTCACGGACCCTACTTTGAGAACCACTGATGAGAGGACCTCCAGCACATTCTTCCAGGGAGATGTCCGTAACATAAAAAGCCTTGATCTTTGTGGCCAACAGTCCTCCCTTATGTCTTTGTGGACAGCTGTGTGGCCATGTTTGTCCCTGATGTGACCTCTATCCCTAGCTATGCCTTTGTGGAGATCACTGGGTAAGTAACATGTATACCTGTGTGGAAAGTTTGGCTATGCTGCTTGACCATGTCTGACCTTCAGGTGCCTGACTGACACCAATGTGAAACAATCCTAGTTCCTGCCCAGAAAGCAGGAAAAGCTTTAGCTCAATGGCTTACGGTTCTCTCAAGATGACAGGAGCTCAGGTAGGTAAAGGCTCTTATGCTGGATTTATATGGTTAAATGAACAAAGTGATGGCAACTGACAATGGAAATGGTACAGGTTTATAGGCAGAAGGCAGGGTGAGGACAGAAAGAGGACATACACAGGCGTAGGCCTAATGCAAGACAAAGGTGCAACAAATGGAGTTAGGAAAGAATGACAAGTGCAATAAATGAATATAGGGAAAGAGTGAAGCTACTATCACAGAGAGGTTCCCCCCTGACTGAACAAGTCAACACACGCAGTTAAGTTCATAGCTATGTTTTATTAAATTAATGTATATTCAATTCGTTATTGCCACAGGAGGGAGAGAATGAGGGGGAATAAATGCAGGGTGTGCCAAATATACATTAATAATCTAATGAAACATGTCAGTGAGAATTATTACAGATTTTTACAGATTACATATGTGGTTGTAATCGGTCAAACAGACTGCTATCGAACTAAACATACATGAATTATCTAATAAAATATGTTGGTTGTACTATCCAGAGAAATGCAAACTAGTTCCATATCGCTATCGAGCTAAATATACGTTAATAATCTAATAAAACATTTTTGTTGTATTATCGGGCTAAATGCAAATAAGTTGCTAATGATGATTAATAAAAAGAATTTTCAAAAAACATTTGTAAGCATATTTTATTGATGTGAACACTTGCTGCAGTGGTAAGGGTGAACCTGAAACTTACTCTGTAAGTTTCAAGTTTACTGTAAGTTATGAGTTACTCTGTAAGTTTCAAGTTCCATGTAAGTTATGAGTTACTCTGTAAGTTTCAAGTTCCCTGTAAGTTATGAGTTACTCTGTAAGTTTCAAGTTACCTGTAACTCATAACTTACAGGTAACTTGAAACTTACAGAGTAACTCATCGTGATTGCGTCATCAAGCCTAACAGCTGAGCATCACAGTAGGAAGGAATTTAGACAGCTGAAGAGATCAGGCATGGCAGTACAACTCTGTATCGTGTTAAGTACAGATGATGGCTCTCGCCAAAACTCTGCATCGACATGCTTATTAATTGTTTCAAGAGGAATCACGCGACCGATACAATAGCGGTGTCAGTCCGAAGCGTGTGCCTGTGTGTCAGAACTGAGTCGACAGAGTTTCTATGGCAAGCCATTTTAACATTTAATCACTAGACTGGATAGGTATTGCAGATATCCGTAACTCAGTTTTCCCTAGTCAAAAAGAACATTTTGGCTATCACATTCTTCTTATCCACAATTGCCATTTTAGATATCACAATATCACTCTCCCTAGGACAAATTATGTGCCATTCATGTCCAATAATTGTAATTTCAGATATCCAAAATAAAACACCATTCCAGATATACATAATGTAATTTTGATTATCCATAAATACATTGAGACTAGTAAAAATGTAATTATGCATATTGACAATTTATATTATGACTAGTACAAATGCAAATGGGGATATGTGTATAAATGTTGTGGATATCTGTAACTGTAGTTCTTTCCTTAGAGAATGCAGTTGTAGAGATAGGCTAAGGGCAATGATTAATTGATGCATAATAGACATTACTGTGACTTTTCACACAGTGTTTTGATGTGTACAGTCACAAAACATTTTAACAGGGTTCTCTGGGATTCTGAAAAGAATGGGGGAAAGAGACACGGACAGAGACTCTGCTTTTAATCGACTGTTTAATGGAGTTTTTCATGCAAGACAAGAACTTGCTTCCCGTCCACAAAAGTTTACTTTCTACCACAAGATGACTTTTCCGACGTCGTCCAATCACACAAAGTAAGTTTGCATGATTGCTTTAGCACTATGGACTGTAGGATCACACATGCACATATCACAGGGCCTAAATTCTAGGTGGCCTGAGACAAGGCCGAGCCTGGTACGAGAGGCACCAAAGGGGGGTTACACACATGAACACACACACACAGATAACACGGGGGCCAGCACTCCAACTTTTATTGCCCTTGACTTGGCACACAACCCCCCTCCACATACACACTGCCTTACATCTCACTCACCCAACAGACGAACACCCTAAAGGAAATTTCATTTAAGTTTGGCTTTTGTATACCCTGTATATTGATTTACTCACGACTACTAGTCTCAATATACAGATAGGTTATGTTTGTATGTGTCCTTAGACAATCTTAGTGTTTTGTGTGCCACCCTTATAACCATGTTCATGGAGTATCACCTATTTACCCCTTTGCACTTGAACACATATAAATTTAAATAAATAGATAGGTATAGCTACCATTGTATATATGTTCTCATGGTATACCAGAAGAATCTGGAAAATTAGTGTAACCAATGTGTCCTAACTTTTAGAGAGTCTTCTGTGTTAAACCCCCCCCTTCTCTTCCAACATTCCTTTGCGGTCCTTATCTGATCTTGGTGGACAGTCACCAAGTTTCTTTGTTTCTACCATGCTATGTTAAAAGAACTGAATTAAGGTGTATCTTATCCATTCTGGAGAAGATGAATTGGCATAAGCCACACCAAACAAAATGTGTTGTTTCCAGATGTGCAACTTATATTGATATTACCACAAACTAACAGCCACGCCTATCTATGTATAAGATGTGCTGTTTGTAATATGAATATTTGATGTAATGTCTGCACAAAGTGTAACATCTGTTGAGGTGCAACCCAAAACACCTGTATCCCATACTGATGTGAATGAGTCACATAGATAAAATAATTAATTGTTTAATCAATTAATACAGATGGTATGAGGTATGTACCTGTGAAGCTGGTATAGCATATTTGGTGTCAAACTGATGGAAAATCACTCCTGATTCCAAATCTGGTCAGTGATTACCATAAAAGTGGATGTATCAAAAGTTATAACAGCTTAATGAAAATCATCAGTAAAGGGAGAATCAGTCGGGCCATAAATCCCAAAAGGACTGATACAGACCCCCTTCCAAAAGCCCGCCAAATGGATGGCCAGCTATTGGGCCAGGAGTCGAATTCCTGGTCATCCCTATTCATGGACTTTACAGCATAAAACCCTGACACCTCAGAACAAAGGCGAGCAGAACAACCACCAAAGGCGCGCAGAGAATAACCGCCAGCCCGAAGAAGAACATCAGCCCGGGAGAAGAGAAGCCCACAAGAAGCCCTCCGGTGAAGGCCCAGCTGAACAGAGAACAGCACCCAAGACAAAGCTTCACCAGGAGAAAGAATCTAAAGGGACTCCACTCCGCTGCTCCAAACACCGTGCCTTCCTGATTGCCATCGGCAGCAACTCTGCCATCAACTGCCAAGACCCCCCCCTCTTCAACCAAGTAAACCAGCTTCCTTTCATTCTAACAACTTAAGCTGTTCTGTTAACCTGCTATAAGACTTTAGGGTCGTGTTTCTACAAACTGTGCTTGCTTTGCAGAACAGTATTTCCCATTTAAGGTTACTCATTTAAATCCGGTCATTGCATTTTCATAATTCCATCGTTTGTTCTATTCCGTTATTTCGTGTTCGTTGTTTGTGTTAGGTGTAATGTCTGTCTTATGTTAGTTGTAGTGTTAGCTAGGAATAAATGCATGTCTTTTACACAACTTCAGCCTCCGTCATTGAGTACTCACACTAAGTTCCTGCCTGTTAACGTATGTGATCTCATACGTCATGCGTACAACGTACCGTTTTGTATAAATGCGGCTGTACCAATAAAGAAGTTCTCTTCTGTTTCCGGTTTACGGAGAATCGATGTATGTCGTGTGTTTTTCCTCCGTACAAAGTGATATATAATCTATCCCTACATATACCTAGAGAAAATGGCTACGCCAACAGGTTATGGGCCCAGGGCGCGGGATGTAGGAAGTAGGTGGCAAAGGTTGTGCTTTGACGGAGATGAGAAAAATTACGAACTTTGGGAGACAAAGTTTTTAGGCCATCTGCGCTTACTGGGGCTGAAAGATACCATCCTGAGTGAGCCCACCTCAGACGATGAAGACGACGAGTTTGAAAACGACAGAAAGAAAAATGAAGAGGTATATGCAGAAATGATTCAGTTCTTGGATGATAAAAGCCTCTCGTTAGTTATGAGAGATGCAACGGATAACGGAAGAAAAGCTCTTCAGATATTGAGAGACTATTACGCAGGTAAAGGGAAACCTAGAGTGATTAGCCTGTACACGGAGTTAACTTCTCTACAGAAAAGCACTATTGAAAGTATAACCGATTATATTATTAGGGCTGAAACGGCAATTACAGCACTTAGAAATGCCGAAGAAAAACTGAGTGATGGACTTTTGATTGCAATGATTCTGAAAGGTTTGCCGGAGTCGTTTAAGCCATTTGTTATCCACGTTACACAAGGCAACGAGTATTTGACATTCGCGGAATTTAAGACAAAACTGAGAAGTTTTGAGGACACAGAGAAATATCGCGCCAGCTCGGATGATAACGTGATGAAAGCAAATGCTACTTTTCGAGGGAGGGGGATCGCTACAGGCCCCGACATTGTCTGTTACAACTGCGGAGCGAAGGGACACAAGGCCCGGGCATGTCCAAGCGAACGACGGAGAAAACAATGGTGCGGGCACTGCAAAAGCGCGACACACACAGATGCACTTTGCAGGCGTCAGAGAAAGGACATTGTAAAACAAGTGGCTGATGAAGAAGAGTGCGAGCACACTTCAAGGCCAGCCATCTCCAACCAAGCGGACTGAACCACAGAGGCCTGATGGTTGATACCGGAGCAACGTCGCACATTATAACAGACATCGGAAAGTTCAAGAAGTTTGATCACACTTTCCGGCCAGAGAAACACTTCATTGAATTGGCCGATAGCACCAGGGCAAACGGCATTGCGCTTAAAAGAGGCGACGCGGAGGTGAACCTGATGAACCGCGAGGGAGAGCGAGTGAAGGCTACACTGAGAGACGCGCTGTTCATCCCGACATATCCACAGGACATCTTTTCGGTAAAAGCAGCGACAACCAGCGGAGCGTCAATCAAGTTCGAGCAGGGACATGATGAACTCATCCATCAAAGTGGTGCAAAGTTTGAGATAAAAGAATATAATAGACTGTATTACTTGGACACTGTTAGTGAAAGTAATGACACCAGTGATTTTTGTAATGGTTGTTATGATATTCAAACTTGGCACGAAATACTAGGCCACTGCAATTATGATGATGTTTCCAGGTTGCAGGATGTTGTAGAGGGCATGCAGATTAAGGGTAAATTTGACAAGTCCAAACTGAGTTGTGAGGTATGCACACAAGGTAAATTTGTGCAAAGCAGAAACAGGGAAGCAGATGCTCGTGCGAAAGCAGCACTTGAGCTCGTCCACACTGATTTGGCCGGTCCTATAGACCCTATAGCAAAAAATGGATTTAAGTATGCTCTTGCTTTTACAGATGACTATTCAGGTACAGTGTTTGTATATTTCCTGAAAGCTAAGAGTGATACAGCGAAAGCTGCAGAAAGGTTCCTAGCTGATGTAACCCCTTATGGGAATGTGAAGTGCATTAGGTCTGATAATGGCACTGAGTTCACGGGACAAGAATTTCGGTCTTTGCTTAATAAGAATAGCATTAGACATGAGTTCTCTGCACCGTATTCGCCACATCAAAATGGCACAGCAGAGAGGATTTGGCGCACACTATTTGACATGGCGAGATGCATGTTAATTGGGTGTAACCTACCAAAAGAGTTATGGACATATGCTATAATGACAGCTGCAGTGATACGCAATAGATGCTTTAATAGCAGGACAAGTCAAACGCCCCACTACATGCTTACAGGCAAGAAACCCAACTTGTCTAGGATGAAAATATTTGGGTCTGTATGTTACGCATACAAGCATGATAAGAAGAAGTTAGACACAAGATGCGATAAGGGAATTTTCATAGGTTATGACAAAAACAGCCCTGCATATCTAGTCTACTACCCTGACACAAAGAAAGTTATGAAACACCGACTGGTGAAGTTTGTCACAAAGAATATAAGTGAGAAAGAATCTCAGACAGATTCATTGATGTTTGATAAGGATTTCCTTGAGGAAAGATATGTCATCTAGACCGACGGTAACTGTAACTAAGCAGAAGGAAGGGAAGGTAAAAGAATCCCCGGGTACTTCTGATAACAGGGATATGACTGATACAGCTCAGATTGAGGGAATTGAGTCTCGCTACCCCAAAAGGGATGGGAGAGCTCCACAGTACCTCACTGAGTATGTTACTGATACAAGGTCTAATGATCAGGCATCAATTAGCATTGACTATTGTTATAGGATGTGTGATGTGCCACAAACATTCAAAGAAGCTATGAGCTCACCTAAAGCAGAGATTTGGGCTAAAGCTATGAAAGAAGAGATGGATTCTCTTCAGGAGAACAATACATTTACACTAACTACCCTACCAGAGGGCAAACGTGAAGTGGGGGGTAAATGGGTATATGCTGTCAAAAGTAATGCAGATCAGACAGAAACCTATTAGGCCAGATATGTCGCTAAAGGTTACAATCAGGTGATGGGGGTGGACTACAAGGAGACTTTCTCTCCAACTGCCAGTCTTACCTCAATACGTGTTCTGATGCAATTGGCAGCAGAATATGATCTTAATCTACATCAGATGGATGTTAAGACGGCGTATTTGCATGCTCCTATTGATTTTGATGTATATATGGAACAACCAGAGGGATTTGAGGTAAAATCTGACATGGGTGAAAAGTTAGTCTGTAGACTAAACAAGTCACTCTATGGTCTCAAACAATCCGGTAGAAACTGGAACAGGATGCTTAATGATTACTTAACTGAAAATGGTTTTGCACAAAACCCCGCAGACCATTGTGTTTATACCAAAGAAACTGGTAATGAGAGAGCAATCCTTATAATTTGGGTTGATGATTTACTTATTGCTGCTAGCAATGAGGATTTGTTGAATTATATAAAGAAGACACTTGCTGCAAAATTTAAGATGAAGGATCTCGGAAAGCTGAGACATTTTCTTGGAATTGATTTTGAACAGGATAATGGGAGTGTAAAAATGAATCAGAAAAAGTATATAATGAAGGTACTGGAAAGATTTGGCATGTCAGCTTGCAAGCCAAGGTCAACCCCATGTGAACAAAAGACAGAGTACAACAGTGGTGCAGACCCTGTTGATGCCAAAACGTACCGTGAGGTCGTAGGAAGTCTGATTTACGTAATGACATGTACTAGGCCTGACCTAAGCTGGGTGGTGAGTAAGTTGTCTCAGTATATGTCTGAACCAAATGAACAACACTGGTTGACAGCTAAGCATGTGATGAGGTATCTGAAAGGTACAATTCATTATGAGTTATGCTACAGAAAAAGTGAGACAAATCTGAAACTAGTGGCATATAGCGATGCTGATTGGGCGGCGGATTTAAATGACAGACGAAGCACCACAGGATATTGCTTTAGTCTCACTAAAGATGGTCCACTGATTTCGTGGAAGTCCAAAAAGCAGGCCACAGTTGCTTTATCAACATGTGAAGCTGAATACATGGCACTCGCTGCGACTACACAGGAGAGTCTGTATCTTGTACAACTGATGAATGGGATAGAGAATAATTGTCAGTATGCACCAGTAAAAATCTTTGAGGACAATCAAGGCACGATAGCATTGTCCAAAGATCCAGTTTGCCGCCAAAGATCTAAGCACATTGACATTAGGTATCATTTTGTGCGTTCGGCTGTTACTGATGGGAGAATTTTGATTGAGTACTGTCCTACAGAGGATATGGTGGCAGACGTTATGACTAAACCCATGACTAAGTTTAAGGTGGAGAGATTTGTGAAATTTATGTTTGGTGTGTAAATACAAATCACCCACATAAGAAATATGTGTCGCAGTTATACTGTTGTAGTAGTAGATATACTGTATTGTATGAGATCAAGTGGGGGTGTTAACGTATGTGATCTCATACGTCATGCGTACAACGTACCTTTTTGTATAAATGCGGCTGTACCAATAAAGAAGTTCTCTTCTGTTTCCGGTTTACGGAGAATCGATGTATGTCGTGTGTTTTTCCTCCGTACAAAGTGATATATAATCTATCCCTACATATACCTAGAGAAAATGGCTACGCCAACACTGCCTCTGTGCGATCTTGCTACACGCTCTGAACCTCAAACTCGCCTGAAACATCGCGAGACTCTCTCTCATCGGCCGTGAGGGGAGCTTCGCTACCAATCGTTTACATTACCTGGTGATGCAGCTCGCTGGACGAGCCTTCTAACCCAGGTTATTAAGCGATACTGGTAATTAGTGAATCCCAGTTAAGTCTCACATTAACAGACTCACAGGGATACAGCAATCGAGTTTGGAGGAGCCGACCATTCGGCATAACAATTGATTAATAATCAGCATTAAATAAGAATTAATTAAACTTTAATTAATTGAAACATATTGGTGGAGAATATTAAACATTACCTGAGCTAATAATTCCTACAGGACCATCTACTGTTATTTTCAGGGGCAGACTGTCAGGGCATGTGAAGCGTTCTCCACCGCTTTGCGCCTTATCTGCGATCCTTGTCCATGTAAAGGATTGCAAACTTAATTATACACGTGCATCCCAATGCAGGTAATGTGCTTCATTCCGGACTCCTCTAGCAACCGCTCATTCGACACAAGTCAAACCAGCAGTACCCAAGGATTATCCAAAGAGACACAGTACCAAAGGAGTCCAGTCTTCGTCTCAGCTCACTGGATAGCGTCCATGTCTCACAGCAATAAAGCTAGACAGGGAGCACCAGGACTCTAAGGACTTGGATCTTCGTCCTCTTGCAAAGGTATCAGGAGCGCCACACACCCCTTTCCAGCGACTTCATGTCCCCCCATGCTCTCCCAATCCTTCTGCTGACTTCATAGGAAGAGTAACCAGAGCCATGAATGTCGCTGCCGAGGTAAGTAAATCTCTCGACAAGGTCGACATTCTCCCCACAGACAGACATACCACTGATGGTTGTGCTGAAGAAGTCATTAAATGCATGGATCTTACTCTTAATCCAGGACACCCACAATCCCAGACACTCAGACTCCTTGCTCAGTCTCTCGAAAGCCCTGATCAGAGCCTCCATTGACTCCGCTAAGATCACAACATTGTCTGCAGAGTCAAGATCAGTAAATCTTTCTTCACCAATAGACACCTCAAAGCTGCCCGACCCCATAACCCTGCCCAACACCCAGTCCATACAAGCATTGAACAGAGTAGGAGCAAGATCACACCCCTGGTGAACCCCAGAATCAACTCGGAAGAAGGCAGAGGTTCTCCCTCCACTCTGCACAGCACTCCCAGTACCAGTGTACAGGCCGACTATGACATCCAGCAACTCTGGGGGATCCAGCAAAGTCTCAGGATGTCCCAAAGGCAACTCGATCAGCTGAGTCAAAGGCTTTACGAAAATCAACAAAGGCTGCAAAGAACCTCTGCTTATATTTGCACTTGCACTCGATGAGAACCCTCAGTGCCAGGATACAGTCGATGGTAGACTTCTTAGGTGTAAAACCAGACTGCTCCGGTCACTGATAGGCAAGCAAGTGATCGCGAATCCTATTAAGGATAACCCTAGCAAGGACCTTACTGAAAGCAGTGTTATCCCACTGTAGTTGCCGCAATCTAGGAGATCACCATTCCCTTTCCAGATAGGGACTACAAGTCCCGTTTTCCAGTCAGTTGAGATGATGCCTGACTCCCAAATGAAAACAAAGATTGCCTGCAATGCCATGTGGACAGCCTTACCACCAGCCTAGAGATGTTCTGCCCTATCGCCAGCTGATTCACCACCCATGTAATCTCAGTGAGATTGGGTGGTTCACAGCTGTTTGGAAAATCAGCCTTGAAAACTGCGGACCCAGAGATGTCCAACATCCTAGCTGGAGGGTCAGCTTTAAACAACTGCTGAAAGTAGCCGGCCCAGCGGGTCTCAACTGCAGCGTCATCCGTAAGGAGCATTTAAAGTTTGCGGATACAAGCGTAGGGCTGCATCTGACTTCACAGACTCCCACTTCCATGCATCTCCACACATGATTATGGTTTTTTCCTGCATTTTCCAGTAGGTCATGGGTTCAAATCCCCTTTACTGTATAAGCATCAGGTAAATTAGTTAATTGTACACTGTGAGGTGTTACGTGCGGAGCCCGCAGGTACACTCTTTGTATGCACGTGTGTGTGCATACGCTGTGTACCTGCACTTAACAAAACCTGTGGTTTTGTTAAAAGGGACAGTTCTCAATTCTCTGGCAGCCAATCATGTTCGGCCAACTTCTCTGTTAGTCTCTGTTGTCGCACTCCACTGTTGATGTCATGCACCTCTATGGGTCAATCATCACATTCTATTGATGATGTCACAGATCTCCGTCAGCCAATCATTGCACTAGAGAGGAGGAGCTGTAGTCTAAAATCTTGCCCAGGAAGGGGCTGTTCTTTCCTGCTGCCTGCCAGTTTGTTATACTCACGTTTGCCTAAGAAGTCAACCATCGACTGTATCCTGGTACTGTGAGTTCTCATCTAGTGCAAGTGCAAATATAAGCATTTTGGAGTTTGGTTCGGAGGACTAGACAGGGAAGCAGGGGCGTGCCTATACATTCCACCACGTAGGTTCGACCCTGTGTTTAGACACCCCAGGTAAAAAACATTCTTATACAGATGTAGCCACTTGAATTTTCCCCTGTTTCCATGATGGGGCCTTGGCTGATCCATGACAGGTCCCTGCTGGGTCCTGGCTGGGACCTTGACTGTAATGAGATTCCCCACGATGATGTAATGAACAAGGGGGCCAGCATGATCCGCCCCTTAACTCTCTGTGTGTAAAGTACAGTGGTCCCCCAGAACTGGAACTTAATCCATATTGTAGTCTCCTATAATAAAGCCCCTTTTGATTTCTCCATGATGCCTACCTTCACTTCCGTCCTTGCCCTTGATGTGACAGCAGCCATCCATTAGCCAGAAACACAACAAAGCAGAATATTGCAGCCAAACTTCTGAAAACAACAGCTCTGGAAAATGTTCGACTCGGAAGGCCAGTGTTCCCAGATTTGATACTATGCAAATTAAATTTGATCAGAATCTCACACAATCTTTCATGCACTGAACGTCTGAACATCAGCTGCAGTTGGCTGAACTCATCTGTTTACCAGTGGCATTCTGATGATGATTTCTGCGCACCCAAAACATTTGTTCACTCCGCGAAAGTTGTCAATGATGCAGCTGACTGCAGTCAGGCTCATCACGGACCTTGGTACATGTTTCATCCCTGACCCAGTCCAGCGAGCAGCTTTGCTGCAAGCTGTTAAACATCATAGACAGTTGTATCCAGACAATCAAAAGAAAACTTTAAATGCTTTGAAGTTGGCTGGCTGCAGCCAAACACTGACAAACAACAGTATCTGATTTTAATTACAGTTTGATTGGCATTTATGGGCTATCATTGTGCCTGTGTTTATGTAGTTGTGCAACAGTGTTGTCAATTTTCTGTTCTAATAAAATTCAACAGTAACATATTCACCTGCGACTATTTTAAAGCACAGATTTATATTATGACTAGTACAAACGCAAATGGGGATATGTACTGTATATAAATATTATGGATATTTGTATCTGTAATTCTTTCCATAAATAATGTAGTCTTAGATATATCTGAAACTGTAGGCTAAGGCTAATGGTTAATTGCTGTATAATGGCTTTATATAATGTATAATGACATTTGACGCAGTGTTTTGATGTGTACAGTCACAAAACATTTCAGCAGGGTTCTCTGGGATTCTGAAAAGAATGGGGGAAAGAGACATGGACAGAGCCTCTACTTTTAATCAACCGTTTAAGAAAAGAACTTGCATCCCAAAGTCCATAAAGTTTATGGATGGATATGTGTGTGTTGGATGAATTGGTCTGAGTTATTAAAGTGTAATGGCTGTTGAATGAATCATGACTGAGTGGGATATCTTGTATTATGACTAGTGTATTTCTATGGAGCCAAAACCGCATTGCCACCAATGGGAGAGAAAGGGATGAGTGAAAAACAAGAAACAGATGAATACGGGGTCATACCTCAATTCATGTATGTGCTGGTTGAGCTGCCCTGAGGTGTCTCATACAAGTTTGGTGACTCTGTGATAAAGTGTGACAAGCAGGAAGACTTTGTTTTTGAAGCGCACTCTTAGGACGCAGGACAAACAAGCTGAAACTGGTTTCTCCAAAACTGTGGCAAACGAAACGCAGCAAAAAGTATCTGAATAAAGGAAGTAAAAATAATAATAGTAATATCGGATAACAATAGTGTGATCACACTAATAAAAACACATAATTTATTCCATTATTACTTTCTGAAAGAATTAAGATTTGCTTCAAACAGGCCACATGTTGGTGCACCACGTCTATGAGATACTTAAAAACCTTAGCTTGCCCCAAGCAGTAGAATAAAGCCCTTATAAAGACACACTAATTAGGCTGGTGCTTTGTTTCGGCAACAATCAGTTCCTTCCAATTTGTGTTTGTGAGGAACACTTGGGAGGCGGGCAAACCCTGTCTGGCAGGCAAGACTCTGTCTGCTTCCCGGCCCTCATTTTGATATTCTTCCTTCTACAACTGATCTGCAGACATTTTGCAGTCATGGATTAGGTAAACATTAGATTGCAATATAGAATGGAGTACAGCAACTCTTAGCATTTTTTCAATAATTTTTGCAATAATTTTTCAGTATTTTTCATCTTTATTAACCGGTCATATTTATTTGTGCTGATCGTCATTGCATAACTCTGGTAATGGCATTAAATCAAACCTTGATCCCTATGATCAATGGTTGTCTTGTAATAGGCAGCTGGATAGGCTAAGACATGTAATATCCAAAGCAAACTTACCTGTTGACTTGTGGCATTCTGATGATGATTTCTGCACAGCCAAAACATTCATTCACTCTGTGAAAGTTGTCAATGATGCAGCTGAACGCAGTCAAACTCATCACTGACCTTGGTACATGTATCACCATTCACCCAGTCCAGAGAGCAGCTTTGCTGCAAGCTGTTGAACATCATGCACAGTTGTATCCAAACTATCAAAAGAAAGCTTGAAATTCTTTGGTAATTTTAAATGTAATAATGTAATTTTATTTAAATGTAATAAGTAATACAATAATGTAATACAAACTGAACATTATACTATTCCATTTTGAAATGTTGTCTAATAATAACAATCACATTTTAATCCATTATTCCTCAAATGTATTTATTTTCTAAAAACTTCTGTAGATGTAGCATTCAGCAAAATTGGGACACCATTTAAAATGAATAAAACTATTTTTAAAAGCTGTAGCATGTATGAGAAGTTGTGTAATGATGCACAATTTTTTTTTTTTTTTTCCCAGAAAATGGTACAGATTTATAGGCAGAAGGCAGGGTGAGGACAGAAAGAGGACATACACAGGCGTAGGTCTAGTGGAAGACAATGGTGCAACAAATGGAGTTAGGAATGAATGAGAAGTGCAATATATGAATATAGGGAAAGAGTGGGGGCAGGCCAGAAGCCGAAGATCCGCCTTTTAGCGAGGGCGTGGTGTGTTCCAATGTCCACCCTTCAAAAATGAGTTAGGGGTGAACTTTTGTTATGCCTCTGCTAGGAAACCATTTTTATCCAAGTCATTTAAGGTACCTCTAGACACGGCCTAGGAACCCTGAAAAACAGGAAGGGCTCAGCTGGGATCGGGACAGGTTCGGCAGGGATCTCACCAGGAACAGGCAAAGGAGCAGTAACATCTTCTGGGCACTGTGTGGCGGCAGCAGCATCTCCTGGGCAGGAAGTTGGCTCCATCCTTGCCCAGGGTCTCCGCTTTCTGCAGCACGAGAAGACAGTGGAGGCCTTGGAGGAGTCAGCTGACAGATCAGTGTCTAGCTGTGGTGAACCAGCGGGCAGATAAGTGGCCGACTCTGGAAACAGGCGGAGCTCAGCAGGTACCTCAGGGGAAGGATGGAGCTCGGACACCTCATGAAATGGGCGGAGCCCAGCAGCCCCTGGAGTCACGCAGAGTTCAGACACCTCACACTCGATCAGTGCATCATGAGGATTCGAGCCAGGGGTGGAGGTGGGAGATCTTCCATACTACTGGGTTTGCCTTCAGCTTCAGGGTGAGGTCTAGGAGGGCGAAGTAATCCTCCAGCTGAAGAGAGGGCTTCTCCCAGGGTCTTTGCAACCCCCCTGGTCTTCAGAGTACTCAGGGTATCCGGTCTACTGAATTGATGCACACAAACCAGACACACTAGACACAGGACACACTGGGGAGCACATGCAGGTAGCAATATCAGTGACTGGACTGGGGATCACAGGACTGAAGGGCGCTTTACAGGGCACATGAGGGAACAGACGAGAGGCACCTGGGGTGATCCACACGAGGGCTGTAAGGAGAGGTAAGATTAAAAAAGCAACAGGTGTGGCCCATCATAGCCACAGGAGGGAGAGAATGAGGGCAAAGAAATGCAGGGCATGACAAATATACATTAATAATCTAATAAAACATGTCAGTGAGTATTATTACAGAGTCAAATATGCGGTTGTAATCGGTCAAACATATTGCTACCGAACTAAATATACATGAATTATGTAATAAAACATGTTGGTTGTACTATCAAGTTAAATATAAATGATTTCTTAATAATAATAAAAGGACACTTAAAAAATCGCTTGTAAACGTATTTGATCGAACTGACTAATAGAACATGTCGGTTGTACTATCCAGAGAAATGCAAACTAGTTCCATATCGCTATCGAGCTAAATATACATTAATAATCTGATAAAACATGTTTGTTGTATTACCGAGCTAAATGCAAATATGTTGTTAATGATAATTAATAAAAAAAAAACATTTGTAAGCATATTTTATTGATGTGAACACTTGCTGCAGTGGTAAGGGTAAACCTGAAACTTACAGGTACCTTGAAACTTACGGAGTAACTCATAACTTACAGTAACTTGAAACTTATGGAGTAACTCATAACTTACAGTAACTTGAAACTCACAGGAGGAAGGAATTCAGACAGCTGAAGTGATAGATTAGGCACGGCAGCACCTCGACCACTCCCTCTTTGCCATTTTCACTCCCCATAGGACTGACAGCTGCACCTAGTGATGGTCCATTCGGTGCCAACTCTCTGTAACGTGTTGAGTACGTACAGATCTGTATCGACGTGCTTATTGTTTCAAGAGGAATCACGTGACCGACACAATAGCGGTGTCAGTCTGAAGCGTGTGCACCTGTGCATCAGAACTGAGTCGACAGAGTTTCTATGGCAAACCATTTTAATATTTAATCACTAGACTGGATAGGTATTGCAGATATCCGTAACTCAGTTTTCCCTAGTCAAAAAGACCATTTTGGATATCACAATGGCATTCTTATCCACAACTGCCATTTTAGATATCACAATGTCACAGGACAAATTACTTCACTTCATGCCATTCATGTCCAATAATTTTAATTTCAGATATCCAAAATGAAACACCATTCCAGATATCCATAATGTAATTTTGAATATCCATAAATACATTGAGACTAGTAAAAATGTAATTATGCATATTGACAATTTATATTATGACTAGTACAAATGCAAATGGGGATATGTGTATAAATATTGTGGATATCTGTAGTTGTAATTCTTTCCATAGAGAATGCAGTTTTAGAGAGAAACTGTAGGCTAAGGCTAATGATTAATTGATGCATAGTCATTACTGTGACTTTTCACACATTGTTTTGATGTGTACAGTCACAAAACATTTCAGCAGGATTGTCTGGGATTCAGAAAAGAATAGGGGAAAGAGACACGGACAGAGCCTCTACTTTTAATCAACTGTTTAATGGAGTTTTTCATGCAAGACAAGAACTTGCTTCCCGTCCACAAAAGTTTACTTTCTACCACAGGGCGAATTTTCCGACGTCGTCCAATCACACAAAGTAAGTTTGTTGTGAAGGCAATAAGACAGACACTGACGCAGCAAAGCTGTAAATCCTGTTGTTTTATTAATACTCTCCTCAGAGAAGTCAGAGGTACCCGGGGCTGAGTCCGAGAACGTAGCTGAAACTCAGGCGGGGAGATTGGATGATCGGCTTCGGTACAGATGAGGGAGAGGCGCAAAACACGGTCGAGAATACAGGCAGGGGTCGGGCGATTGGCGTCGGTCCAGAAAGAGGCAGAGGCGAAAAACACAGTCGAGGATCCAGGCAGAGGTCGGGCGATTGGCGTCGGTCCAGAAAGGGGGCAGGCAGAAACTCGGAGTCTAGGAAACGTACACAGAGAAACACACACCGGAGAAAACGCTCGAACTCAGGGCACACCATGAAGATCTCGCACCGATCAGAGAGCCGAGTTGCCTGATATAGTGAAACCGAAACCGTTGAAAACAATTAAGACACAGCTGGGAGAGGAGTGTCTGGAACGGGAGCAACCGGTACGGCCAGAAAAACTGGTTGACAGGACTCGAAACCTCGGGGAAGCCCTATCGATCGGAACCCCCGGAGGGGCGTGGCTGAGACGACGATGGGGATTCCTCAGTGCTATCCATGACAAAGTTTGAATGATTGGTTTAGCACTATGGACAGTCTACTGTTATTTTCAGGGGCAGACCGTAACGGCATGCGAAGCGTTCTCCACCGTGTTGCGCTTTATATGTGTTCCTTGTCCATGTAAAAGATTGCAAACTTAATTATACACGTGCATTTCCTGAAGAAAATGTGATTTTTGTGCAGTACCACAAAAAATGAGTTCTGATCACGATGGATGGATATATATGTATTGGATGAGTTGGTCTGAGTTATTAAAGTGTAATGGCTGTTGGGTGAATCATGACTGAGTGGGATATCTTGTATTATGATCAGTGAATTTCTATGGAGCCAAAACCGCTTTCTCACCTTTGGGCCTGATTCTGTGATGGAAATCACTAAATGGGCTCAGGAATATTTCTAGAAAACATCGCTGTGCCATCCGCAGATGCCAGTTATTAAAATGGACTATGGCTAAGTGGAAAACTATTCTGTGGTCAAAGGAATCTAAATTTGAAATTCTTTTTGGAAACCAGGGATGCCGTATACATCATCTAAAGAGGAGAAAGACCACCCAGCGTGTTCTCATCGATCAGTTCAAAAGTCAGCATCTCTGATGTATGGGGGTGCATTAGTACATATGGCAGGGGCAGCTTGTATATCTGGAAAGACTCCATCAATGCTGAAAGGTATATCCAGGTTCTAGAGCAACATATGCTGTCATCCAAACACATCTCTTTCAGGGAAGACCTTGCATTTTCCAACATGATAATGCCAAACCACACACTGCATCTATTACAACGTCATGGCTTCATAGAAGAAGGGTCTGGGTACTGAACTGGCCTGCCAGTGGTCCAGATCTTTCACCCATTGAGAATATTTAGTGCATCATAGAATTAAAAATACAACACAGAAGACCGAGGACAGTTGAGCAACTAGAATCCTGCATCAGACAAGAATGGGACAATATTCCTCTCCCAAAACTCGAGCAGCTAATCTCCTCAGTCCCCAGACATTTACAGACTGCTGTTAAAAGAAGAGGGGATGCCACCCAGTGGTAAACATGGCCTTGTCCCAACTTTTTTGAGACGTGTTGCTGCCAAGATATTCAAAATGACCTTATCTTTTTCCTTAAAATTATACATTTTCTCAGTTTAAACATTTGATATGTTTTCTATGTTCTGTTATGAATAAATATGGGTTAATCAGATTTCTATATCATACAGAATCATCCTGAATGTTTTTCATTTTAGGAGCTCAATTAGTACAATATTGTCCTAACAATGCAAACATTGTAGGTTCAAATCCCAGGGGGGCACTCTCCTGTACTGTACGTTTTTCTAGACAAAAATGTCAGATAAATGAACAAAAATATTTAAAACAACTTATTTCACATACTTCCCAGTGTCACATAAATGCAAATATATATGTAAAGCATAAATTTCATATGCACAAAGTCTAGACAGTGGTTAACTTACTTTTGGTTTACATTGAAATTCATGCTAAGGTACATTTGTAATAGTGACCACAAAATCTTGTCATTCAATGAGATGGTGTAGGTACTCTTCAACCAAGCTGCCTCTATAACAAGGCTGGCAAATCTTACCTGCAAAGGGTCAAACCCAGGTATGAGGACTCTTCAGCCAATCAGTCCTCTAATTAGTAATCTAATTAGGGAGTTGCAGCGAAAACCCGCATACACAGCGGCCCTTTGTGGATAAGATTGGCCACCCCTGCTCTATAACATCTTCAATCCACCAGATGTCGCTGTTGAATGTATCGAAACAGCAACACTTTTCCCAACACATGGGTTTTTACTATTTTATCAATATCACTAGTATTCTTTACAAGTGCCTTCTTGCTACGTAACTTGCTTCTCAAGAACAAACTTGCATCATGGGATTGTTCTCGTTAGCGAAGATACAACTGATGCATCCTTGACATTTAGGGCTGGGCAAGAATGACATCCGGCGATTTTTACTGTCCTCCGTACTTCTGATCTTGAGTATTGGAACTGGTCTTTGGTAGTGGAAGATGACATCAAACACAAGTATGTATCCGATACACAAGTATGGTCAAGTATGTATATTGATAAACACGCCATCTGCCCATCACTACCTAATGCCATATAACCACATAGTCAGTCTGCTCAGAGTGAGGAATTGGCTCATGTGTGATTGCAGAGCATGTTACTGTCTCCTCAGATTCTCCCAAGTACCTGAGGTGCAATTAACTCCTACAACTGCAGGTCAGAGCTTGTACGTCCAACTTCCTGACCTCTATGTCTAAAGTGCCATTATGGAAACTAAAATACAAACACAAAAGTCAGTACCTACAATGGGTTGATCCATGTTATATGCTATGTAGCTTTAATTTACTTCAAATTCATTATTTACTATGAGTATTTTTAGAAAAATCAAATGCATGTTTTCTAAACTGCCTTGTTTACTGCCTAAAATATTTCCTAAGTAAGCTTAATGCATGTCTAGGTTTCATGACTAAAGGATATTTACTAACTGTGCATGTCTAACTGTAATTAACTTTTTGTAGGAAGTTCAGGAACACCTTAAGGGGCCTGTATGTCTTTTAATCGTAAAAACCAGTTGTGAGCTATACTTACACTGCCTCCTTCTGGTCATTGTATTTCAGGATTTTATTCTTAGTCCTGTTCTCAATTACCCTGCTGCAAGACTAAAACTCTAAAATGCTTGAGTTTTTCAAGCATGTCTCTTAGCGACCTGTGGGAAGGTGCGGTTGAACATCCAAGCTGGCCCACATCCAAGCTGGATGTCTCATCACAAGCCTGTCAATCATTCTTGATTTAAACTAACATATGGATGGTACCACAATGGTGTTCCTAGCTAGCTAATAACATGCCCGCTTGAAGTTGTAAACCCACATGAAACAGTGAACAGTCGTTTGTGCAGAGACAATAGAATATGATGATGCACAAAGTGTTTAAGGCATCAAGTTTTAAGTCTTCTTACCTGCATGGAGGCTATATTGTCAGCATGAAGTTCATTGCCTAGCTATCATTTGGCAGTTAGTTGGCTACATAGCTATCTGACAGAAACAATCACAAAATAATTTTTTTACTTGCTGACATAAGTGGGCCAGCTTGGACGTCCAACCCTGCCTTCCCACTGGTTGCAGTGGGCGGCTTCTTGAGAATTTAGGGTTAAGTGGTTGTTTAAAAATTTCCCCCATTTTCAATGATGGTTTATCTACAATAGAGAGCACTGGGATTCTAAGACTTATTATTTAATGAGCTCTGACTCCTAAATGCTGCTTTCAGTACAGTTGTTTTCTCAATTATCTGTGTATGTGTTAATAAAATACATCAACAGAAACTATAACAAAAGGACAATTGAGTTTCCTGCCCAGTGTAAATTACACTGTAACCAATACCATTATCTTTATACTTACATTACACCTCATCACACCTACATCTTTGACACACCGCAGAGGCAGTGAAACAAACTTTTAACGTCCCCCTTCCACGTGCCATGTTTTTGTCAAAGAAATACCATGACAAAGGGTTAAAATTTAAATATATATTTATACAGATGCTCCTCTAATTGCGAACTTTCAACTTACGAACTTTCAGACATATGAACGAAGAGGACTGTAAGTCCAAATAGTGTTCATTGGGCTCCCGTTTCCTGTCTGCAACATCGTTTTTTTTCTGCGTGCCAATTCTGCCTAGTACGACTTCTGCCCACTACTACCGCTGTGCAGCAGTGTAGCGTGCGTACTCCCAGCATCCTAGTTATCTGTACTTGTGTATATGCTTAAAATGATGTTGAATAACAACTTACGAACATTTCAAGTTACAAACGGCCATTCAGAACATATCTCATTCGTAAGTACTGTAGAGGAGCATCTGTAATTTAAAATGCAAAATTCTTTACCAATAAATAAGGCAATGCATAACAAATGTACAACTTATACATACAATGGAAAATATATTTAATATATTTACACACACAATAACGTTATAACTTAAGTATATTACAATTTCATTAATACAATAATACTTAACTATGATGTTCAGAGCAAGACCACTGTGAGTGAAGCATTTGGCCTTAATGTCATGTATATTGTGTGAGTTATGTCCTGTAACACTGTAGCATAACCCATCATCACACATACCTATTTCACTAATAATATTAGGTCTTTTGGAACTCATTTGAGCCTTAATACTTCAACCATCACATTGCTTTTAGTATAAATTAATATCCTTATAAATTATTAGAATTCTATTTGTAAGCCTCAAACTGTTTTTTTGTTTTAACCTGAGCTAAATGGCAATGCAGTCGGCATCAGGGGTGGTCCTTGCCTGGGCTGGGAATTAGCATGAGTCCTGGTAATGACTTTAAGGCAGTCACTGGACTCACACAAACACAATCGTTATTTTGTGAGCCCCACCATGAGAGCACTGGCGTCCCACAGCCTCCTGGCCGTTTCGTCATCTGTCGCCTTTGGGACCAGCTCCTGCTCCTCACAGTTGACAAAGCACTTCCCCTGGACGCCCTCCACATCAGGCGAGCAGGCCAGGTAGATGGGCGTCTGTGCACCCTCTACAGGGGTCTTGAAGAATGTCCAGGAAATGAGGTGGAAGATGGGCCGGGCCAGGAAGGGGATATGGACGTGTCGACCCAGTTGTGTCCTCACGATGCCTGGCGAGAGGGCGTTGACTGCCACGCCGGTGTCCTTGAGCCGCCTGGACAGCTCGTGGATGAACAGCAGATTAGCCAGCTTGCTCTGGCTGTAGCAGGCGGCCTTGTTGTAGCTACGCTCGCTGTTGAGGTTGTCGAAGTTGATGTGGCCATACTTGTACAGCTTGGAAGACACCACGACGATGCGGCTGGGTGCTGACTTCTTCAGGAGGTCTAGCAGGAGGTTGGTAAGTAGAAAGTGGCCCAGATGATTGACTCCAAGTTGCATCTCAAAGCCATCCTCCGTTCTAGTGTAGGGGCACTGGAAGACCCCAGCATTATTGATGAGGACATCGATTCTCGGCTCCTCCTGTTAAGTGTTACCAAAAGCAAACCAGATGAATTAACCACTTGCCAAAGGTCTGGTCTAATGTCACATCCTTTACCATCTTTGAATCTCCAGCATTATTCTGAATTGGAAAAGAAAACACACGATCTTACCGGTGGGTCCAAAGACATGCAGCTGGGATAGCTGAAGCACACGTGTGGTCCCCCCACCCCCCAAAGCTGGCTCCCTTTAAAATAACCAATCATAACCATGAAACTTTTTGGACTAAAACCAACCTACATAACTGGACAATATCTTTATTATATCTACAAAAATAAAAATGTCTTACATTAGACAAATGTTTAAGAAGAAACTGAAACTGACAGGTTTCGCAGGTTCGTTCTGAATTACACAACCCACCATTATCGGAAAACATCGTTTAAACTTTTAAATTATTTTTTAAAAGCTTTTTTTTTTCGAAGAAATAATTAGCAATTTGTTACCCAGTAAAACCTTTAATTACGTAGTTACAAAATAACTGAGGGGGCTAGTTTAAATCGGCTATTATGCATTCGGAGTAAACTTTTATGCATGTATTTGCATTTATATAAAACATCATTGGTGAAACACAAATCAATGCAAGACTTTATTAATACTCCAGTTAAACACACTACCGGCGATATAATATATGATAATCGTGATGTAACACAGTTAGCTAGATGTATATAATGCAATACCAGATACCGAACAAAGTGGCTTTATGCCTAATTAATAGCAGCCAGCGCAGAGTATGGGATCACATTTTTATTAATGATCTTTAAAGGCATGTCATGGCTATAATGTACCTTGATGATCTCTTCACAGAAGGATCGCACGGACGTAAGGGAAGCCAGGTCCAGACGTTTAATGACCACCTGTCCCCGATCTGGACCTGCCTCCTGTTGTATCTCACGGGCGGCCTCCTCGGCCCTCCGCTCATCCCGACAGGCCATGATGACACGGGCCTGGAGCTTCAGCAACTGCGCTGCAGTGGCCTTCCCGATGCCGCTGTTCGCTCCCGTCACTATGATGGTTTTTCCCTTCATCGTATCAGCTGGAAATCGCAGTAACTTTGCAGACGACCGTCTGAAAAACAATCGACGGGCTATGAAAATGATCCCACCGCCAACTACGGCGGCGAGAATAACGGTGGCTGACATAGGGCCTACGGTCATTCATTAGCGAAAGCTAAGAACATGCCAAAATCCTCCAATACCCAGAATCCTCTGCGACAGAGCCGTCCAATCACGATTCAGATATCACAGAGCACACGGAAGTCATCGCTGCATTTTCAAAAAGTCTGCATATTAATCAGTTGACATTATAAATAAATTAATGAATAATCAGTTGACATTTTTAAAACCTAATTTTTATTGTGAACCTTGTGCGTGAAAAAGTTCCAGCCCGCCCAGCACGGTATTTTACGTACAGTATACAGTGAAATAAAGGCACAAGTCAGAAATATGAAATCTTAAAACGCAGAACTAAAATAATAAAGTATCTTTACATTCTCTATGTGTTTCACGTCTCCGTGTTTGCAGCAAGAAGTATATTTCAGAATGAGCCATTAAATTTAGCCTAATGAAAAGGCTAGCTCAAATCCTAAGAAACAAATTATACAGACGCAAAATGTAAGTAAATATGTAAAAATGATTTTAGCTAATTCCAACGTGTAAAGTTCTCTTTGACAGTGCACAGCATTTCAAGTAGAAAAACGAAATAAGAGTACAGCCACATAATGTGTAATACTTTCTAAAAGAAACTAAATGTAAACAGGAAGTGATATTATACTGTATAATTATACTGTATAACAAGCTTTTTAGCGATTTATATAAACTCATCTGACACTGACGGTACTCTCAGACATACAAAAACGACCCTTAGAAAAACCTTAAACTGGCTGTTCATTGTGAAAGAAACAAAATTTGAACTGTAAATTGACCTTTCCTATACAATTCAAAAGACTCCTCTACACGTGCAAGAGAACAGATGAAATCTGTAGAAGGTGCATACTTTTGTACGGGTAAATTGATGTCAAATTTTCATTGCAATAAAAACAAAATGCTTTCTTTTTATTGCAATGAAAATACAACAGAAATTATACAGAGTTTGTACAGAGCAGTTTGCATTTTCATCTTTTTGGAAAAATACCATTTTCAGAATAGTAATCTCATATATATATATTTTAAGTGCCCAACAGGTATAAAATTATAGTTTAAATGTAAAGGAGTGGATAAAGTATAATAAAACCTTAACCCTGATTATAAAATGGAAACAAAAATTCCAGCATCCCGCCTAGTAACAGCATATGCCCAGCAGCATCATTTTGTTTTGCCGGTCTTCTCAATGAGCTGCCCTTTGTGGTACTTCTGTCCTATTCCATAAGGCACATGTGCTGCAATTGTCCCGAGCTCCTTGGCTCCCTCGATGTGGAACATCTGGTCGTCGAAAAATATGTGCGGCCGTATCTTCTGAAGGAGAGGGCCCTTTGGGGCCCCAGCCAAAAAGATGGCCTCGTCGATCTCCAGGCCCCAGCTCCTCAGGGTCTTCAGTACTCGGGCCCCCGAGCTGGCTGCGCTGCGGGCCGTCACCAGGTAGGTCCGGATCGGGCAGTGAAGCCGCTCGTTCTTAGCATAAAACTTGCGCTGAAGTTTGCCCAGGGCTTCCAGGAAGCATTTCAGGGGACCCTGCAGGTACCAGGTGGACACAGATCAATCAGTAGGAGAACCAAGGAGCTTTGTTACTGCTTTATACCAATGTACAGTAAAGAAACAAATTTGGCCATTTTTAGTCTCAGCCACAAAATGAACACTAAAGTTCACTAAATAAAACTCATCTCAGTGGGACCTCATAGCCAGGGTACAGCCACCGATTGATCCCTTGCTTTGGCAGAATAGTCACATCCCTGCTGGTCCCCCAAGCAAGGTCCTTAACCCCCCCCCCCCCCCCCACAGACTCTCTCTGACACTGTGGCTGGACCCCAAACTTTGCTCTGAACTGTATATCTAGATGTGTGTGTGTGTCTCAAAGGAGATCAAGATGGGATAGGTGAAAAGAAGCATTCTAGTGTACTTGCAAACAAAGCATTACTTTATATCCCTGTTAAATCAATACAGTATTTCAATAAATATTGTTACATGTATTTAGGGGTCCAAGCAGCGTTAGCTGCTGAATCCCAATTGTTTTTTTCTAATTTCTTTTTTGTATATATTTCCTGAACGATATTCTGTCTTTAGGATATTCTGTTTGTACACACTTTTAAAATTTGCTTGCACCATGTTTACTTGTTTGCACTAGATATGTACTACCTTGTACTTTGTCTTTGTTTTGTATTATATTTGTGCATCTGTGCACTTTATATGCTGTATGCAAAAGAATTACCCCCCTATTTATGTCATTCACCTGTGCCAGCGGCTTGTTTTCATTTGCTTTCTCATGTTCAAAGAAGGTATCCAGACCATGCTGCTTCACAATGATCTCCGACTCGTCAGAGAAGAGGACGGCATCACCATCAAAGGCCACACGCAACTGAGTGTCACTGAGCTGAATCTCCATGTCAGGGGTGAACATGGTAGCGGCTGCGATACCTTCAAAATACATTGTTAGGTGCTTTAGGTCAGTGGGCCATTGTTATGCAGATTATGTTAGTGAGAACATGTACTGTAGTATGTCTTATTTTTAAATGCAATAAATAACAGTATTACCAAGACAGACCTGCATAAGACTTTCTTCCAGTGAAAATGAGTAACCGCAGATCAATTCTATTCTAATAGCTATAAATACCTTTTATGTCTAATATACCCCATAAGCTAATAGTAATAATAAGCACTAAGTCAGCTTAAACGGCTTCGTCTGAAGAGCCTTTTGACGTAACTGAAAATTCAACTTACCCTCTTCTATGGCTTCCTGGACCTTTTCAGAGTCTTTGGACAGGTAAAGGTTAGTCATATATGCCTTCAGATATCCAGTTGGGCTTTTCCCACCAGTCATGCAGAATCTTTCAATAGTTAAATCTAAAAACAACACATACAAAAACATCATTATAGTTGTCAATATAAGGACTATGTAATAAGAACTATTACTTATATGTGGTTACATTTTAAAGAGTACAATTGGCATAAAATTTCAGTTGAGTAAAAACTGATAGACGTTATATACGTTTGAAATATAAAAGCACTGCTCATTTTAAAAACTCTTATTTGATTTAGTAGTGTTTTTTTTTGCTACAGCAAGTAAAAATATTCTATGTAGAATTCAGAGTGTGTTTTGGGGTTTGTGAAAGGGCATTAAACTGCACTCTTGTATTGTATGTTATGCTATTGCTCACTAGGCCTGTCTCTATAATTTACTTATTAGTTTTACTACCTTTATCTTGTTTAGATTTTGTATATTGTTGACCTCTTTTATGTATTGTTACGTTATATTTCTGACTGCAGTGGTTTGGGGAGTCACTAAGGACAATAAAAACATCTGAATCTTATATTTTTATATCCACCAAAGTAAATGAAGATAATGAACCTGGAGGGAAGCTGCACCACACCCACCATAATGGTTGATGCTGTTGATGAGGCGGACCCCGACCTGGGCATGGTTATTAGTCATGAGGACAATGTCGAACAGCTCCTCACTGTCGGGGTACAGCTGACGCAGTTTGACGTTCACTGTCATCAGAGCCTAAGGTGACATCATACAGGGCGAATGCTGCACAGTTCACTGAACTACATGCTTACAGAAATACGTCAGCCCTTTGATCATTATTGGATAAAACTAGATCTGCAATGAATACAAAAGATGTCATTGAAGACCCACGCAAAACTGGACGCTCATTTAAACAATACCTTAACGAATGGAAAGGCTGCTCCTGGCTTTAAGGGTTCGTCTTCATGTTGCTGTTGATACTCCACGTACTTTTCCAGTCCCTGGTCCTCATAGATCTTCCTCTCCATGGTCATGTCAAACAACGTCCGCGACGACACGGCGATAGTGACCGCATAACAAGATTTCGGCTAGAAAGAGCGTGTCGTAATGGATGTTCAAAAAAGGTTCAAAATGTGACAGTTTCAAAAAGCAGAGACTAATAACCAAAGATACAATAACCGATTCAGTGTTAGCATCGCTGGAAGATTTCGTTTCTACTTTTGATAGCCTGAAAATACGTAACTTACCGGTCTGGGTCTCTTAGATTTCAAGTTATCGAAAAAAACCTTAGCGGCTGCCCAGTCGCGCTCCTCTCCGCTTGCATCTTTCACCTCTGCTGGTTTGATTTCACTCATGCTTACCTCCAGTGTTACTAATTTCACTTAATATGGATTAACAAAACTGAACGCTGTCCAAAACGCGATCGGCATATATGACAATCTGCCCGGAAATGGGAAACTTATTTTCAATGAAGTCCTGTCTTACGCAGGATGGAGGTGGGCCTTGCTTATTTTCCCATAATCCTCTACGGTATCTGAAAACACTGGGTAACGCATAGTGTATTATATGATTATAATAACTATTACAGTATCCAGCATGCTACATTTAATTATACTCTCTGAAATAAGGGTAAAAATGATACTTTTGCTTGTCATTGGGGCTGTGCAGACATGGATGCTGAGGAACATTCCAAAGGTACAAACAGCAGTAATGTACCATCAATGGTGCAGAAATGTACAGTAAAAGGTACAATACAGCTAAAGGTACAATCGGCAGACCCATGTGGGTACAGCCCCAGTGTAGAAATGACTGAGAGTGTAGAAATGTCATTCATACACTGGAATAGTACACTCCAAAGTTAAACTTTATGAAACCGCCACCAAAGTTTCAGACCAAAAGGTCCTGTACTTGAAAAATCATAATAAAATGACAGGTATGTGACCTAAACCAAACTTCTGTCTGGTCTAACCAGTTACATATCTCACATACACTGATGTGATAGGCATTTATGTGACCTCCTCTGTAGAAAAAGGATGAAATCACATGAACTTGTGCCTCCAGCTTTTTCAAAACATTTGTCCAGAATTGAGCACAGAAAACAAGTCATTTTTTATGAGCTGTTTACTTTAAACATAATCTCTGTGTAACACGTGAATTTGTATATTCGCTTGCTCTGACTTTTTTTTTTTTTTTTAAGTGATTTAAAGGTTGATTTTCCATATGTCATCTAACCAATTTATCAATGAAAAGCCATAAGTATAGGTAACCAAACCTTCAGGTGAAATCACGGCACTGTTGTACTTGCATTAGTGCAAAAAGCTAAATTTGTCTTTTGTTTTTGATATGGAAACGTATTGTTAATTTTACTCTATTATCAAGTGCAATTACAGTAATTTTCCTAATTTTCCAAAGAACCCTTGTTTGCCTGCCTGAACACAGCAAAATAAATGTAATTATTTAATACAATCTAAAGTTTTTACTGTGCATGTCCTCATACAGTTAAATCCATTATCATCCATGTCCCTGCTTACTTCCTCCAGGATCACTGCAATACAGTGGCAAGAAAAAGTATGTGAACCTTTTGTAATTTCATGGTTTTCTCCATTAATTTGTCATAAAATGTGATTTGATGTTTATCTAAGTCAAAGGTATTGATAAATATAATGTGGGTATAATAACACAAAAAGATCTGATCTTTCATGTCTTTATTAAGAACAACCATAAAAACTCATAGTGCTAATAGAAAAAGTAAGTGAACCCTTGGAATTAATGACTGGTTGACTCCCCTGGCAGCAATAACCTCAACCAGGCGCTTCCTGAAGCTGTGGATCAGACCTGCACATCATTCAGGAGGAAGTTTGGCCCATTCTTCCCGGCAGAACTGCTTTAGTTCTGTCATATCCTTCGGACATCTCATGTGTATGACTCTCTTCCAGTCATTCCATAGCATCTCTATTGGGTTGAAGTCTGGACTCCAAAAGGCGGATTTTGTTTTTCCGAAGCCATGGACTTGCTCCGGTGTTTTGGGTCATTATCCTGTTGTATCACTCAACTTCTACAGACTTCAGCTGACATACAGACATTCTCAAATTATCCTGAAGAATTTCTTGATACACTTTGGAATTCCCCTCAATAATGGCAGGCTGTCCAGGCCCTGATGCTGCAAAGAAGGCCCAAATCATGATGTTTCCTCCACCATACTTTACGGTAGGGATGATGTTTTCATGATGATCTGCAGTGCCCATTTTATGTCAGATATAGTGCTGTGTGTTCTTTCCAAACAGTTCAATCTTAGTTTCATCAGTCCACAAAACATTTTGCCAATACTGCTGTGGAGTGTCAATGTGCTCTTTCGCAAACTTCAGGCGTGCAGCAATGTTCTTGTTAGTAAGCAGCGACTTCCTTGGTGTCCTGCCACACACACCCTTCTTGTTAAATATTTTACATACTGTAGACTCATGAACACAGATGTTAGCCAGTTCCAATGACACCTTCAAATCTTTGGCTGTCACTCAGGGTTATTTTTTTACCTCATTGATGAGTCTTTGTTGTGCTCTTGGGGTCATCTTGACTGGCCGCCCACTTCTTGATAGAGTAGCCACAGTCCCAAAGTGTCTCCATTTGTAGATTGTTTGCCTAACTGTAGACTGGTGAATTTCTAAATACTTTGAAATCACTTTGGAACCCTTTCCAGCTTTATGTAAATCAACAATTCTTGATCGTAGATCCTCTGAAAGCTCTTTTTAGCAAGGCACGGCTCACACAAGCATTTTCTTCTTGTGCGGAGCAAACTCAAACAGTTTGAGTGCTTTTTATCAGTCAAAGTCGCTCTAGTCCACACCTCCAAACTCATTTTCTTAACAAGACTCCAGATATGCTCACACCTGACTCCAATTAGCTTGTTTGAGGTCATTAACTCACTTACTTTTTCCACTTTCAATGAGTTTTTTTTATGATTGTTCTCAATAGAGACATGAAAGATCAGATTTTTAAATGTTATTATTATACCCATATTATATGTGTCAATACCCTTGACTTACATGAAGATCAGATCACATTTTATGACAAATTAATGCAGAAAACCATGAAGTTCCAAAAGGTTCAAAAACTTTTTCTTGTCACTGTAAGTTTCATGGAGGATGGCTCAATAAGGATTCAAGTAAACGCAGAGAATAAGGCAATAAAACAAGCATTTACTATAACAATGGCAATTAAAAATGAAACAATTTTCCTATTCGGATGTGCCTCTGACAAAGGATCTTGAAATTAATATGCTCATGTAGAGCCAGACAAAATAGAATGTAAAATGCTAATTAGAATATAAGATTAAAACTTTTGATACAAAAAGGTGAGACCTAAAAATAACCATTACTGTAGGTGTGTTGCATGTCACTGTCTAATGTGCTGCTTGAATCCGTGAAAGTGCTGCTGTCAGATTGAGAGAAAGTGTAACCAACAGGACTGGCAGCAAACAAAAATGCTACTCTGGATGAAACTCAATGCTGAGGGCAGTATGTTGTGCATATTTGGCAGTAAATCTAACTGGAGTATATTACAGCTCAAATCCAGATCTGCCAGCAGGTGAACAACTAACTAAACATATAACTTTGAAGTTGAATATGTGACTAATGAGATTAATGCACAACTGAAGAGACAGATTCAGTGTGGCTTTCAAGAGTCTTGCATTTCCCGAACAGGAGATTACAACATAGGGCTGTGCCTGCAGTTAAATGGAGAGTTGGGCAAGGAGAAGGTTCAGTTGTCTAATATGATTTAGCCGCTTAATCGGGGATTTCATGAGTAAGGACTGCAAAAGGTATATTACTACTCAGACTTGTAAGCTCAGGTATCACAATGTTCTGCATATTGAAATAAAGCAAGAAAAAATGAGGATAGCGTGCTAGAAAAAGGTCTGAAGCATGGATCCCCAGTCTTTCCATAACCACAATGCTAACCATTTACAAAGTATCCATGGCCCATTGGGGGGTGGGGGTATTGGTAGCATTTGTAAATTTTGCCAAAATTACATTTACCTACCATAGATCAGAAGCCCATGTGAGGCTGGTCGCTGAGAAACGGTTGGTATAGAGTGTGTCCCCAATTTTCTGGGATGATGATTTAAGTAGAGCTACATATACTTATTACACGGCTCTCTGGAATGCTTGATTCTGATTGGTCAGTTGAGACATTTGCAGGTTCGTTCTTTTCAAATAATAACCGCTCCAAAGTAATAACGCATAGCCGGTACTACTTGTATGTTTAAAATCCCTCCGCGCCAACAAAGATTACCGTTTAAAAATGTTAATTTAAAACAAATATGCCAATAAAATGTTTCAAATTCATATTCATGTCCAGTTTTTTTCCTTATGTGGCAAGTAGCCGTGTAATAAAGATTCAGATATAAGCTCCTTCAGTGTGATACAAGACCATCCGCTTCGTGTCGGGTCCTGATCACACTGTCGGGGCTTATTTCTGCGATAACTACCGGCTGCCTGTACATTATCCCTTACTTAGAGGATGCTATTGTCCAAAGCAACCAGAGGTGGAAATTTCAGGTCCAGAAAATAAAAATCCGGACCAAGGTGTTGTTTCAACCAGCCAGTTGACTATAAAGAGTCACAGTCACAGCATTATCAAATGGTTGGTTGAAACAAAATCTTGGTCTGAATTTTTACTTTCTGGACCTGAAATTTCTGCTTCCGAAAATGACAACTGAGGAAAGTGGGCCAGGGAGCTCCTGGAATTAAGGACCCTGCTCTGGGCCCCTCTGGCAATATGATTACACTGTGGGCCTTGTGGTTTGAACCTATGACTTTCTGAACAGAGGCACAGATCTGCATTCCAGCCCCAAACATGACCAGTGGAATAAGACTATGGGGATGGTAACAGAGACAAGAGGGCTTACTCTAGTCCTGCTACTGTGGTCAATGCCTTAGAGGATTTGTCATAAGAGAATTCATCAGCTTGCAAGCATGGTTATTTCCTTATCTCCTGTCCAGCTTACTTAAACTGATCTGGATCCAGTCAGCGTGGGCACCTTTTGTACAGAGCCTCTAATGAAAGAACTTGATACTGATCTCTGTAACTGAATCCCAGCAAACGGTGTAATGTGTCTTGGTAATGCAACAAATGGTTGTGAAGCACCCCAGAGCTGTGATGCTGATTCAAAGCTGTAATGGTAATATTTCTATGATCGTCTGACCATGACTAACCAAATCATAGCTGACCAGTTCATTGATGCAGGGAAAATCCTCTTAAGAAGAGATGTAACTGCTTCAAAAGAGGCAACGCATATAGACATAGAGTGGTGTTTCATTCGTGACAATGGACCTCTGCTACGACCTAGAAGACCGTAATAATAGTGTATAATCCAGCACATGTGTCCTACCTGCTCTTGCTTGGGGAGGAAGCCTAAGTAAAGCATTTCCCTCTGGCCTGAGCTCCAGCTGTGGCATCGCTGTGCCAGGTGCAGGCAGACTAACCTAGAACACACTCTTTAAACAAGCAGCCGGGAAGAGCTCAGAGACGGAGCTCTGCGTCTGACGGCTGAGGTGTCACAAAGGATTCTACACCGACTTTGAAAAGCAGCATAGGTGTTTGTCCTCACAATGATAGTATTTAGAGCAACCAGCAACGACTTCAAAGATGTGGTGTTGTTAATGCAGGAGGTAGGGGCAGTGGCCTTTATATTGTGTTACCCGGATGTGAATAAGGATTTTTGTGTAAATTTGATCGTTTTATGTGTTTGTTTTCTATGTGTATATTTTCTGTTTACCTCTGGTAGCTTTTTTGAGCTTTATTAGCTAAAAAGATTAAAAAGAAATACGCATTACTGAAAACGTATCTATGACATTTACATTAATATTACCTTTATTCAGCATATGCTTTTTTCCAAAGTGACATACAAGTGAAGATCAGAGAGTAGGGTCAGCCAACTTCCCTGGAGCAATTTGGGTTAAGAGTCTTTTGTGACAGCTCAACTTGTTATAATGGTAGATAAAGCGTTTATCATCCCGTTGAGGCTGCACCCCAGGCTTGTACCCTAAGCTGCCTAATACTAAGTAGTAGCCTTCAATGCTTTTCAGCAGTGTATCCCAATCCGGTCCTTGGGGACCCACAGAAAGTCCATGTTTTTGCTCCCTCCCAGCTCCCTACCAGATAGTCCACATTTTTTGGAGCTAGGAGGAGCGAAAATGTGAACCATCTTTCAGTCCCTTAGGACCAGGTTGGGGAACACTGCCTTACACTGATGTGTGACTCAGAGAACTGTCAGAACTCCCTATAAGTTACAGATGTATGAGTTTGGCTCTTAAAAGAGTGAAGGGAAGAAAAATATAATCCGATTTTATGAGCCAGAAATAGCTTTACATTAGCAAGAAGAGGTGTTGACAGATAATATCTCAGCAAGATCTCCATTAGGTCATTTGTGATTCAGGGACTGTTTTTGGCAATTTCCCCTGATTCCTAACACACTGGCGAAGAACGTAGGATAGAGAAGCCTGGAGAGGTTGACGTTCTGACAGCTGCCGCTTTTCATAGTGGCCTGATTCGGATTAAACTTCACCTTGATGTTGAGCAGGGCGAGTTTTTTTACATAGTGATGGACACTTGCTGGCAGTGAAAGTATTCAGGGAGTAACTTGCAGGATGATGCTGATATTAGAATTAGGCAAATGTGCAGAGCATTGCGGACTATATCTGAATCTTTCATAGATAGATAGATAGATAGATACTGCAACAAACACATTTAGACAGTAAACAGATGGTTAGACAGTAATAAATTGTAACGGTGCAGACACATCTCAAAGTATTGTACGGAATTCTCTAATGGCATTGGTTAAAAGTTGTAATTATGATTTTTTCATAATGCCCTATACCTTCACAATTAATAAAAATAATTACAGCGAAAATGTTTGAAAATATATTCTACACCATTAGTGTGGAATGAATACCCCCCCTCCCTCCCTTTCCCTTCACCGGACATCGGCGTGTCTTGAGGGAGTAAGCAAATGTTAGAACAGGACGCACCATTTTATGCACTAAATCTGATCGCTCACTCCCCCGTCTTTATCAGTCTGCTTGGTTGGACCCGAAACGGAACATCATGGCGATTGATGGTAAGTAGGCCGGTACCGGTCCTCCTCCAAATGATAAGTCCGGATAGTGATTTGATCGAGACAAAAGATAACGTAACATAATCTGAAGCCATATCGAGAAAATACGTTTATTTCTGTTTATATCTGATTTTTATATTTTAAAAATCTCAGTCGGTGTGATTTTTAATGACTGATTTTCGTCAGTCGTTCTTGATGAATGTGAAATTAAGATATGTGAGCCGGAGCAGGTTTGATTTCGGGCATCCGTACACCTATGGAAGTACATAACATCAAATCGCACGCTTTTTTCTGTGTTTACGTATTACATAGACTACTTACTGCATCTTTTTACGGGCTATTGATTTAAGCTTGTGTTTGTGCCTTTGATGGAAAAGGTGTGTGTTAGAACTTTTTATTAGATATAATTATTTGTAGGTATAATAAAGAGTAGACCTCACTCCATTCAGTGTAATGACTGGCAAATTAATTATATATAGTTTGCATCCATGAAGGAAAATCCAGTGTCTTATGATTTATTGTTGCGTGGTCGGGTTTTTTTTATTGTTGTTGTTTTTGTTTTTCTTACGTTTTGTTTTCCTGCAGTAACTGTTACTTTGAATAAATCACTTCGAGCCACATCGCAATATTCAGAATGCACCCAGTGTAAATGTGTCTAGTTATAATTAGCTATTAATACCACGTGGCTATTTTGTATTGCAAATTAATATTAAAATGTGTTTCTCAGAAATATTTGTGGTAGAGTATTTCAGTGTATATTCAGATGGCTGACCTACCTATGTCCGGGTTACTTCAAATGCAGGACTGACGGTGAAGAGAGAATAGTTTTTCCCAGTTTAGGAGACTGTTTGATTGAAAAAGATCAAATTTAGATTTTCTAGATATTCGAATATTTAAAGTTGTCAAATATATGGTGAACTACAAAAAGCAAATAACAGCAAGAATTGTCCAATTTATATGCAATTTTTGGCTTTTAATGTCTGATTTTCACAAAAAGCTCATTTTCTCTCATTCCTATTTTTAACCACGAAATCAGAATAGTAAGATGTAATATAAACAACTTACACAGTAAGCCATTTTAAACGATTTATAGTACATTAAATTGCAACACTCAGTTTCATTTGCACATAAACAGACTGGCGTTTACATGCAGTCACACAAGTCAACAGGCGATTATAATTGTCATCGTCACATTTACCCATACATGTTTCACATTCAATCTGTCCGTCTGTCATAGCTTTTGTAATGTTTTAACAGTATTGTGTACGTTTCAGCATTGCTGAATGTGCTTTTCAGCTTTCTCGGAGCAGATTCGAACCTGCGTGTTCTGTTGGTGCTTGGCTGAAACAATAGATCGGCTTTTCTTGTCTTAACGGGTCCTTGTGCGCACACACAGAAATTCCAAGGAGTGGCATTAAGCTGAGACTGCTAAGGGCTAAGAAATCCCACAGATCCCTGCCATTATCAGGTCTTCATTTTTCCACCCAGCCTTGGGCTCTTGTAAAACTGCTTTTTTATTTTTTGTCCTCGTATTTGTGTTAATATTCTATTCTCCTTTAAAAATGTTTAATGAAAAGTTATATTTGCAGTATTTTCTATGCCCCCTCGGGCGTCCTTCACTCTTTTTATGTTTTCTTCTGTGTCCAAAAAGATTTCTTGATCAGATTTTATAGCCTGATGATATGATAACTTTTCCCAGAATACAGCAGTGTAAAAACACATCCATAAAAATGCTAAATTAATCTATGAATTAAGACATGCTGAATACCTAGCGTCTGTACGGTTAGCACTGCAAATTTAGCAGGAAAAAGGCATATCTAAGAATGTAACTCTGCCTGTGTCTACCCATAATCCACCATACATGGTATGTTTGATCTGTGCGATACTGAGGCCTCAATGTATCGTACAGTATTACACTATAGATATAGAAAGGTACTGCAGCAGAGCGGAGCAGGAGAGGTTGAAGCACAAGGTGTGGAACAGGGAGAGAGTGAGAAGGTTACAGTGGGCTCCAGTGATGCTACACCTAGTGTTCAGTGACAGAATGCAAGGCTGCAGAGTCACAGGACATAGCAGCTGTAACTGGATACCAGGGGGAAAACACTGTCCGGGAAGTAGCCTATATTAATGATTTATGGATTCTAAATGTAAGTGACCTGAATAGATTTATAGTGTACTAAACAGATTTTAAGATGCAATATGTTTAAAATCAAATTATGCCAAAACAGCATGAATGTACATTACATTTATTTATTTTGCAGGCACGTTTGTGAAATGCAACACACAAACAAGACAGAGTAGTTCATTACAATACACTATAATGTAGCTTTATTGCTGTGAATCAGAAACTCAGTATAATTGATAAGAACCTGAACAATTTAAGGGATTCATTTTGTCTGCTAAGACAAATCTGAGAAATGTGAAATCTGCCTGAAATACTTTCTCATTACCGCCAACCTTATGACCTCAAGGGCAGATAAGTGGGTCACTTCCTGTCTCTGCGCCTGCACTTCACTACATACATTTACTTATTTAACAGGCACTTTATCTAAAACAATGTACAATTGAAATGGAGCAATTGGGAGTTTAAGGGCCCTGCTCAAGGTCCTGAGGAGGCCTGTGGCTGAGTTAAAGAGGAGTTCTCTGCTCTGGGCAACTGCAGAGTCAGTCACAGTGCAGGCTCACCAAGGCTGAAAGAGGCAGGCACCTGAAGCAGGCTAGGAGAGAGGGGCTTTGCACAGCCTGTAAATATTCTGTTTTCTCCACAGGAGGACAGCGGAACTGTGGAGTCCATGAGCTGATCTGTGCCAGAAAAGGTAAGGATGCAGGCAGGCTTGTAAATCCATAAAACGGTCTGTTTGTGTGTGACGGGGTGTGTGTGTGTGTGTGTGTGTTTGGTCTGGAGACCTAGATGTCTACATATCTGTTTGTTTGCATTTAAGGTAATTTTTTCTATGGTTAAACAGCTGAATTAAACAAAACCATTACATGGAGAAGTTTATCAGGCTATAAATGGATGCCAGTCTGAAATATGTACAGTTTACAGTGTTACCCCGAATTTGCACGTTTTTTTTGTTGCCATTTTGGAGTTTTTTTCAGAAAAGAATAAATTCTGAGATAATTAGAAAGTCAAGCACTAGTGTATCTGTGTTGTTAAGATGCTGATTTAGGTAGGTGTGTGCGTGTAATTTTGGGTGATTATTCCAATGTGTAGGTGGGCCTCAGAGTGTGTATGAGTGGGCATACAGCAATGGTGTGAATACGAGTCATTCAAGATGTTAAGCTCTTGGATACCATTTCTATGCCAGTTGTAATTTCACATCCGAGTACAATCAGTGATGCCAGAACATAATGATGAAAAGTGCCGCTTATACTTGAAAAAGTCTTATTTTACAGGAATGCCTGGATGGCTTTATAACTTTCTGTTTGTCTTCTTAAAATCTTATAAGAAAAGATTTACGTTCTTTAAAAATATATAGCCCAGCCTTTTTGTCTGTGCTGCCTGTCCAGTACCCTCATGACACTAACCAGGATGAGTGTTTAGACGATGGATGGATGGATAGATAATTTATTTGTAACTCCTGCTTAATGACACCGGAATGTTAGGAAGGAAGCAGAACTTGTTTTGATGATGGTCATGTGGACAACTTGTAAAAAACAAACAAACAAAACAAAACAGAACAAAACTGGTGGGAGTATTGAAGACAAATGAAAGGCATTGTGGTGCCAGCAGGAGAGGTGAAGCATAAACCAAACAAACTGAAACAGGTGTCAGCTGGCAGAAGCACCAGTGTTTGGATGGATGGAAAGGATTTGGACCTGTTTATGCGGATCAAGAAGAATTAATAAACAATATTTACAGTAATGAAGAGCAGGTGAATTGAGCCACTGTATGTGGTAAAGTCAGCTTCCATCCATCCATTTTCTGAAACCGCTTGTCCTATTCAGGGTAAATGGGGGTCTGGAGCCTATTCCGTAGGCTACGGTGCAAGGCAGGGAACAACCCAGGATGGGCCGGCAACCCATCGCAGGGCACACTCAACACCATTTACACCTATGGACAATTTGTTAACTCTATTTACCCTTAATATGTTTTTCTTTTACTGTGGGGTGAAACTGGGGTACCTGAGAGTACTCAGAGTACCTGAAAGAAACCCCATGATGACATGGGGAGAACATGCAAACTCCACACACATGGAGCCATGGTGGAGACTCAAACCCTGGTCCCAGAGGTGTGAGGCAACTGTGCCAACCACTGCACCTCTGTGCCGGCCCATAATTTCAGCTTATACCTGAATTTGCCGCACACTTCACATTTACTCAGCAGACAGTTTTATCTAAAGTGAAGTACATTTATTTTGAGATAGCAGGGTTAGACAGATCCTGGAGCAATTGGGAGATAAGGGCCTTACTCAAGGGTCCAACGATGAAATTACTTTTTGAACTGCGGGGTTTGTACAGGTGACCTTCTGATTAGAGGCACAGGGTGTGTGGCAGATAAGCTGTTAGAGGTTGGGTGGGTGGGTGTGCCCTGTGCTCCCTGTGATTGGTTCCAGGCCTCCCTGTGATCCTGAGCTGGGAAAGCTATTGGATGATGAATGGATATTTGTGTTGTTTTTGTTCTTTGCTGAACAGCTGTTGGTTTCCTACTTAATTTATGACCTGGTTCCCTTAATTTGACCATTGTTAGCAGAAGGACCTTTCCACACTTTACCCCATTACCTTAACAGTACACAATTTGGAGCACTAGTGTATGATTTTAATTTTTACTGGGTTTAATTGGTACTACTTCATTCTGCTGAACTGATACAATGATTCAAATAGCAATGTTTTCCTTAATCCTTTGTAAGACTGACCTCTTTCTTATTTCTCCTTGACTGGGCATCTTGCTGTGCTTGCAGAATGAAATTAATTTGTATAGTGATTATGATCATGCTGAAAATGAGAGAAATATGAGTGGTTCTGCGTGAGGTGAAATCTGAGAATGTATATGGGCTCAAAAGCCATTTTGTTAGGTAATCCTAGCTAGTCCTGCAGAGGACCTACTTTTCTGTCCATTTTAAACAACAAATAATAAATGCAAATACATATATGCAGATAGATTTTCTTAGTACATTAGAGGAATTTTTTTAATCAAAAAATGGGATTACAGGCTCTGCACATTTCAGTGCTGAGATACTTTCTATTTTTATTTAGTATTTAGTATCTGTCATTTGATGTCAGTAGCATGACAATATGTAGCTTTTTGGTTGCAGCAGGATTTGTCATGTTTTGGTCTCAGTGTTTTTGTATTGCAATGCTGAATAAAACTTCCAAAATGTGTTGTTGCTAAATGAATCCTGCATATAAATGTATTATTACATTTTACTTGTTCCCTAAAAGACTGATTTATCCAAAGTAACTTGCAAATATGCCTCTTTCTAATTGTCTATGGTTACTCTCCTCTGTGATGTCATGCATATAAATAATGATTGACATATCAAGTTATGATCAACTGTAGTAAAGGATATCATTGCTGTGTGTAAAAAGTAGCATCTGAGTTTGACAGATTTGTGGTCAAGATTCAAGATTAATGATCGTTATTGGCCATGTACAACAGGTGCATTGTGTTACAGCCTCATTCATTTACAAAACAATAAACATCACAGTGCAAAATAGAGTTTGGTGAAAACAATACTAGACAGTGTGAAACAATACTAGACAGTGAAGCACAATATAAGGCAACAATACAAGCAGTGTAAAATAATGCAAACAGTGCAGATCAATAAAATACATTGTTCTGTATGGTTGCTGAGGTCTAAATAATAGTAGAGTTCTCAGGATCAGCTGTACTGCTGCGAAAGACTTGTAACTAGGATATTCCTGGGAGTTTGTAACTTCTATAAATATTTTTGCACTGGCAATGTACTTGGCAAAAATTCTCAGGCCATTTCAACTTATTTCATTAAGTATCACCAGAGCTGAATGTAATAATGTGAAAAGTAGGTGTTGTTCTGCCCTCTTTACGTATATGACTCACCAATTCCAGTGAGAAGCCTGATCAGATATTTTATCCTTATAGGAACTATATCTTTAAGAGCACATTGGAACATTACTAAATGTTAATTGAAATACTGTAATTTACTTTTGAAAAGGTAACTGTGACTAGTTTATTGTATTATTTTTTATTCATTAGCTGTGATATAAGAGGGATAAAACCACATCGAGGTGGGTGGTTATATGTAAATAATCAACTCCAACTTATTGTCAATGATTATTTTCATATAACCACACTCCTTGTCATAGTTTATCCCTTATTTATCTTGTTTCAATGGCACACGTCAATGTTGTCATTATGTATTTGGCAAGGGAACAGTTAGTTCTTGAAGTTGATGTGCTGGAGGCACGGAAAATGGACAAGCATAAGGATCTGAGAGACTTTGACAAGGGCCAAACTGTGATGGCTAGATGACTGGGTCAGGGCATCTCCAAAACGGCAGGTCTTGTTGGGCGTTCCTGGCATGCAGTGGGTAGTACCTACAAAAAGTGGTCCAAGGAAAGCCAAGTAGTGAAATGGTGGCAGGTTCATGGATGTTCAAGGCTCATTTATGCACTGTGGGGAAGGAAAGCTAGACCAGGGTGCACTGTGGGAAGAAGACAAGCTGATAGAGGCAGTGTGGTGCTCTGGGCAGTGATCTGCTGGGAAACCTTGGCATTCATGTGGATGTTGTTTTGACACGTACCACCTACTTAAACATTGTTGCAGATGAAGTACAACCCTTCATGGCAACAATATTCCCCAAAGGCAGTCGCCTTTATCGGCAGGATAATGCACCCTGCTACACTGCACAAATTGTTCAGGAATGGTTTTGAGGAACATGAAACAAGGTGTTGACTTGGCCTCCAGATTCCCTAGATCTCAATCTAATCGAGCATCTGTGGGACATGCAGGACAAGCAAGTCCGATCCAGGGAGGCTCCACCTCACAATTTACAGGAAGGATCTGCTGCTAATGTCTTGGTGCCAGATACCACATGGTACCTTCAGGGATCTTATGGAGTCCATGTCTTGACAAGTCAGAGGTGTTTTGGTGGCATGAGGGGGACCTGCATTATATTAGGCAGGCGGTTTTAATGCTAGTAATCAGTATTTTTAAAAAATACAAAAAATTTGGGCCAGACGTGTTTCGCCTGTATAAGTATTTTCATTTATATTAATGCAACATTTTCCTACTTTCTAACATATGGCAGGCACTGCACTGCATTGAAGAGATGATAGCACCCATTCTTTCATCATTTTAACATTTAACCTCTACGACTGTCACAATTAACAAATGATTAACAGATAGCATCAGCTTTGTTATATGCATATAGTCACAGTTGGTGACAAAAGGGCGTAGCATTTACGCCACAAGTGGTATTATAACATTGCCATTACACCGAAGCTTTTGCTGCACAAATGATCATCATCATCAGTACGCGGTAACCATGGCTATGAGCATGTTCGTCACCCATTGCCTGGCCTCCTGTCAAGATGAGGAGATTGGCAGCCTCTTGTTAGGGTTGGCTTAGGAAAAGTACAGGTGCTTTGTGTGTGGTTAGGGTTACAGGGGTCTCATCAATAATTCAACCAGGATGGGCATATATGTTGGACAGCCCCTTAGGGTGTCATGTGACAGATTCCAGCACGTGTATTCCATTGTGTTCTCCATTCTATAAGAGGAGCAACTGGACTCTCGATATCAAATGAGACTTTCCTTTCTACTGGAACTAACGTTATGTCTTGTGCAGTTTCCCTCCTCTAAGACTGATATTGATTCTAGAAGCTTTGGCAGTTTTGAGACAGCGCCATGTGCTCTTCTGTCAGTTTTGACTGCTTTAACTTCACGCAAAAGAGCTTTTTTTTTGCCAAATGTGTCAACAACAGCAAAGCGCCGAAACAAGGATGTGAATTTCTGTTAGTGGATACATTTAACCACAGACTGTGCACTGTTGAGCTGTGAATTGTAAGCTGGTGTCAGTTCTTCTTTCTTTATGGTTTCTTATTTTCCAAAGACATTTACTCATCTTATGAGGCTATATATTGAATAAAAACAATAAGGAAATGTTAACCTGCTATTTTGTGTGTTGTATGACACAGACACTGAACCTACCATTGCCATCTCTCCTTCTTTCTTCAGTGTCCCCAGAGGTTTTAGGATTCCTGATCACCATAGCAGTTTTTAGTTTCCTGGTTATTCTATTTTTTCTATACGTAAGCAAGAAACTTTCAATTAACTCTTCCAATCAAGCATCATACCTGGACTCTCAACTAAGGAACAATAAGGATTACAAAGGTAAGGTTCTATCTTGGATTGTTTTTCCAGTTGTATAAATGATAAACACATTTCTATGGCGTATATGTCCATAGACATCCAGTCTTAAAAATTGATATTTCGTATTTAAAAAATTTCTGTAAATTGTGTCTGTATGTGTGTGTGTGTGTGTATGGGTGTGTGTATCTATAGCCATATGAGAGGGGTGTCATTAATATTAATATGATTTTTAAATTAATATTAATATTTTAAGGAAATTGTAAGCTGACTCATGGAGAATAACTAAAATCACTGACTGTAAGGAATGCAAATAATCTCAGACAATGAAACTAAGTTTATTGTTGGTAAATTGTAATTATATGACACAGATCAAGCTTGTTATAGTGTATTCGACGGTTAATAGTTGTAAGTTTTTCTGCTGTAGATTACTGCACATACTATTTTCAACATGAAGTCAATATGTAGTTTGAGGTTCCCTAAAAGTATATGTACAGTCCCAAGGCTGGAATGAAATTTTCATATAAAAAGCTGTTTTCTGACAAACATTAATACATTACTTCAAATTAATCATACTTCCTGAAGTCTAAAATATAATGTTTTTGCAGCAAATAATCATCATATCCTGGCACAGTGTGGCTCTAACCATATGTCCATGTCCTGTTTCACTAATCATGTCCATGCATTTACATGGAAGCATCCAGAACAGCCTCAGGATGCCACTTACACAAGACTCCAATACTCTACCCATGGTTTCCATGACAATCTGAAAAAAAAAAACAACTGGACATTTCCTCAGTGAGCCAGGGCTCAGGAGACACGCTGCAGGCCACATGGAATTTTTTTGGAACTTTCAGCAGAACCTGCCCTCTATTTCCTCTATCCTGAATCCAGTCACCAGTGCTATGGGTGACCTGGCTGATGTCATGGGAGATGCTACATATGCTGTAAGCGACCAGCTGACAGAGCAGATCATGATCATCAAGAGCAAGGTGCAGCTCAGCCAGCAGGAAGAGGTTGCTACAGTACAGGTGTGCAAGCCTGGGGCAGACGACCGCCAACCGAGATCACAAGCCATGACTAATACCACTCGCCCCCTGGGAGTCTATGCAAACTGTGACTGCCTGCAGACCTCTGGAAAGACTGTAACGGGGGATTCGGAAATCCCAGAGAAGGGAACCTTAAAAATAGGTGACGCTATTCAAGCATCTCATTTAGCAGAGCAAACGCAAGAAGAGGAAGTATCCTTTCATATGTTCAAAGACAAATATAAAAAAATCAGTATTGACTCCCAAGGTCATGTAACTTCGGACCAGGCTACCTTGAAGAAATCCCAAGACTCCAGAATTCTGGGTCCAGCTGTGAAAGAGAAAGACTTATCACCCACCATGAGGGATTGTGATGCTGAGATGGAGGTAGTGGGCAGAAGGGCAATTCCATGCGATAACAGGCTAGGTCAACCATTACCCTGTTCCCTTCATGTTAAAGACAACAATAGACCGTCAAGTGAAAAGAACAAAACAAGTTCTAAGGTGAACAGCGCCGTGCATGGGAATCCAGTAAGAGAGAGCATGCCCAAATGCATTCGAAAGAACCAAGAAGAGTCACATAAAGTGGATTCAGGGAGATTAACAGAAGAGAGAGAGAAAGCAAATCCAGCGATTGGTGAGATGATGTGCCCTAGTTCCAGGCTATCAATGAGCTCCTCCTTCAATGTAACACTCCTCCAGTGTAACACTCCCTGTAACACTCCTACACTGTAACCCTGCTACAGTGTAACGCTCCTCCAGTTTATATACATCTCTTCCAGTTTGTTCTGCTTACATTTCTGATTCTTCAGTATGCCTGCTGGCTGCTTAGAGTTGTCCTTCACTACATCTGCTTCCTTGTTTTTTTCCCCTCCTGAAGCTGCCTTTCATCTCAGAGACTCGAGCGAGGTGGTGCTATACTGACACTGCACTTTGATTTCATAGGCATGCCTTCACAAGCTTATGGAGCTACAATCAAGGCTATGCAAAATCTCCAGCGTGACATGTTTAATTTTCGATCAGACATTAATTTGATTAAATGAAGTTAAATATAACTCCTGCTCTGCTGTAGTTAATATCACTGTGAAGATTACTGCCAAAGTTAGGTTGTTCTCTTCCTTTATTGTGACATTTGTAGGTGTGATAATTTCTGTCATCATAAAAGAACAAATGAGCATCAGTTGAGTATCTACAAACGAGTATCTAATAAAATGTTTAGGGAAACAGTACACAACTGTGTCTTAGTCCAGTTGTTTTTCCACAAAAAGCAACTCCATAATTACATGCAAACTGTTTTTACCTTTACCAGAGAAAGATCTTCTAGGCTCTTCCTCAGATAGTGAGGATGAGGAAAGAAGGCCGCACCTGGAGGGCGTACAGCGATGGGTGGCACCTTGGCCCCGGCAGGACTGTTACTCGGAGCCGAGACCAAAGTACAGCTCTCTGTCAGCTGAGAGCAAGGGCTACAGCGGCAAGGACTCCACTGGAGAGGGTTAGAGACGTGTTCTGAGACACCTGTAGTACACAGCAGTATACAGCACTGTGCAGCGTCTTAGCTAGTCTTAGAAAATTGTGTATAAACAATCTTCATGTTGGTGTCTGTCAAAGAATCCAATATATCATTTTTTTATATGACCACTAGCATACCTTGTTTGGCTAATCAGTACCTCACTGAATAAGTCACCTAATTAAATTAATTAATTAAATGAGATGGTGATGAAATGTAACAAATACAAGAAATGCCTCTGAGGAGAGGCTTGGGAACTGAAGCGGTGTTCCACCCAACCAGCAAGGTATCAGTAACTTTTTGGAGAACAAAAGATTAAAGTGGTGTTTATTTTTTATTGTTACTCTTAATTTGCATATGTTCTTTTTAATTGTGCTTTTGTTCTGAGCAGACATACACTGACTACCCAGATAAATAGCTTTAAATATTTTTTCCACTGCCTAAATTTCTGCACAGTACTGTATATCCCCATTCAAATGTAACCTTCCCAATCCATACTCTTACACATGCACGCAAATGCATGTATACACACTCAGACATAATCTCCTCGTTCTCAATTGCATGCACTCACCCATCCTTACACACATGCATGCATATATTTTATTGGTTCACATGCATGCCCATATACCCTCTTTTTTATATTCTTTTAGTCACACGAAACACACAGACACAATTATGGGGACTTAGTTATCACTGTATATGTTTGGGGTTTTGAATACTAGCATCCCCTTCTGGAACAGAAGGTTATAAATATGTGCGCTCAACTACCATGCTGTCTAATGTTGTGTCCCCTGCTGTTTAAAAACATGCATGTTTTGAAGGTTCATCAGGCTTTACACAAAAAAAAGCCTCTTGATAAAGCGTAAAACATGGCCTGATTCTCTGGCTCTCGATTTACAGCCAATGGCATCCAGAGGATGAGGCGAATCCCCCCACTGGATGAGCTGCAGCCCCCCCCATATCAGGATGAGGAAGGGTCTCCGTGCATGCCCTGCATGCCTTCTGACGCAGGTGTCACCCACTGTAGGCCGTCCCGCGAGGCCAGCGGCCGGGCCCTCAGCAGGACCCGGGAGCTGTCGCTCAGCGAAGCCAGTGCTGACCTGGAGATGGAGAACTACCTAACCAAAGGCTATGAAGAGGATGTTCCTAGTGACAGCACCGCGGTCCTCAGCCCACAGGTGAGCGCCCTGGTCGTGGCCCTGACCAGCAGTACGCTCTGTCACTTCACAAACATCGACCCTAAATATGTGACCCTCCCTCACGGATCCCTCAAACACGGCTGCTCACATCGTTAGAGATGATGCTCCAGTAACACAATAAGTTGCATCAGGAGCCATTCTAGCATTTGACCAGAAGAGGGACTAAGCGCCTAAGAAATGCAGGACAAAATCACTAAATGGATTTAGATTAATCATTTTTAAGGGGGGCTGAGACTAAAAATAGGATTGGTGAAGCCCCACTAAATAGGGTCATAAATGGTCAATGTTCTGAGACTATGTTGTGTGGTGGTAAGATTGATCACATAAATAAATTATAGAGAGGCCTGTGGTATTTCTCTAGGGTGACCAGATAATCCATGTCAGAGAGGACACTACAGGCTATGACAGGGTTTGTAAACTACTGTTTCAATTAAAAAGACCTGGATTTCACTTTAGCATTGAGTTCTTGGTATGTGCTGATTGGTCAGTCACCTATTATCATGCATGTGTCACTGATGTTGATGGAAACATACCAGAGCACAAGAAGAATTGAACTATTTAAAGTCCTTCAGCCTTTCAGATTTAAAGCAGTTTGTAAAACCTGAAGTAGCTCGAACTATCATTTCTGACTTGGATTATGTGGTTGCCATAATTTCTTTGCCATAAAACAAGGTTATAGACATAACAGCTACCTTTAATATCAGTCTCAGTCTGTCAGTTTTTATGTAGTAAGGGGAGAATAACTTTTATAAACGTATAATGCTAATGTTTTGCACAGGAAAAAGCTTGCTCTAAATCTCATTAATATATAGTATTTCTCTTTCAGCACAACAGCACCTCCCGCTGGTCCAAACTTGACACTGTGTTTTTCTTTCTCCATCTTATGTAATTTCATACATGATAGTGAGAGCAGGACCTACTGTCAGTTTACAGTTAAATACGTATTTTGCTTTCCTCAATTTATCTCTCCACTTTAAGCATCTAAAGCTTCTCAGATATGTTCTTATGTTCTTACCCAGAATGCTCCAGCCCTACAGTTCCCCATAGGCTATGAGCCAGAACCCCTAGCCAAGTATGGCACTCTGGATGTGGCTTTCGACTACGACGCCCGGGAGCAGCGGCTGGCAGTGACGGTGACGGCCGCCACGGACATCCCGGCCCTCTGCAGTGCCGGCAACGTGGCCTGGCAGGTACACCTGGTGCTGCTGCCCACCAAAAAGCAGCGGGCCAAGACGGGCGTGCAGAGGGGGCCTTGTCCGGTCTTCACTGAGACGTTCCGCTTCAGCCCCGTGGAGCAGGATGCCATCGGGAACTATGCCGTGCGCTTCCGTCTTTACAGCGTGCGACGTATGCGCACCGAGAAGGTGCTGGGCGAGAAGGTCTTCCACCTCACCAAGCTCAACCTGCAGGGCAAGGTAGCCCTGCCTGTCACTCTGGAGCCTGGGTGTGCCCCTACGGTGAGCGTCACTCTCTGGGGAGTGTGTGTAAATTCACAAAGCTTATGACATTTTCCTTGCTAAGAAGGTAATGATACAGTATCTTAGATCAGGGCTGCTCGTTCTTCATTACATAGGGAGCAAGTATAAGTTACATCCAGCTTTGTTGACATTGCTGGCTCTAATACTGAAATTCTAGCCCTGCCCTAGATGTTGCTGACTAAACTTCAGAATGAGATCAAGAAGAATCAACTTGGTAGAGAATCTCTCATATATTGAAGCCATAGAGTTGAAAAAGTCACTTGCGGCTTCTGTGCGTGCTGATGTGCAGTATCTAATGACAGGCGGGCAAAAAAAAGTCAGCTAAAAATGTAGAAACTTTCAGTTCTTGGGTGTAAGTATGAATTAAAGTTATGACCTACATGGGGACACTCTTGGAGGAATGCTAGGTGTTGTAGAGGTGGCAGCACGTTTCGTAACGCTTCCGGAAAGGGGGCCATTAGCTAAACCAGGCAATGACGCTGAAAAACGTGCTCTGTGTGTTGGTATTTTATTCGTTATGTGCATGTTTTGGTGGTAGCTAAAGTTAGTGTTTCCTTTGTGCATGTGTGACTGTCACTCTTGGTTTCTTGTGGGACACCCATCAGGGCTGCGGCTCACTGGTCAGCATAACCCGCAGCGATGGCACGCCGTCCTTCCGCTCGACGGGACACGCCCCCGCCGCCGCTGAGATCCTAGTGGGGCTCGTTTATAACGCTGCCACGGGCTGCCTCTCTGTGGAGGTCATCAAGGGCAGTCACTTCAAAAACATGGCTGCCGAAAAGCCGCCCAGTAAGTGTGGCCTCAGTTCTGTGGGCAAACAGCTTCATTATCAGTATTTCCAGTAACACCAGTACAGTAATACCGCACCGGCTTTGCATGTCACAACATCTTTATTATGTGATCTGGGGCTATGGGTTGTGAGTGTAGTTAGGTTCAATTGTAGGGTGTAATGCAGAGCCAGTCTTCCTCTTGTTAAATGACTGGACTGTCGTTCAATTTTAATGACATACAGTACACGTTATAAAAGCAATTAAGAAACTTAAGCTGGTATCTTTGACATAGGCAGTGTTGTCTTTATTGCAGCAATATACAGTCATGGAAAAAAAAAAAGTACACCCTCTTTCAGTTCAAAGGTTTTGCATATCAGGACATAATAAAAAAATCATCTGGGCCGGTATGCATAAAACTTCTCAAAGTAAAATTTCACTCTTAAATGCGTCACAATTCTACGAGTGACGTGATTTTGCTCCTACTCCCAGACTTAAGAATAAGTGGCATGCATAAACATTCTTAAGTGTTAAGACTTGGTCTCAGCTCCTAAATTATTTAAGGACTCCTAAGCCAGTTAGGAGTTGAATGATGGCAGCTGCACTACGCGCACCCAGACGGAGGCCGCGCACTTTCCGTCAAAGAAAGGACGTCTAAAATGCACTTACAGTTGAACTGAAGGTGATAATGAAGCTACGTTTTTGGCAACTGGAAAAATATAATAATAATTATTATTATTATTATCATCATCTATTATAGCGAGGGTCATAAGAGCAATATAAGTAATGACACAAACCTGTAGCTTGCATGCTTGCTTTATAAACTGTGATTTCCTTTCGCGAGGTCGATAAAACATTATACCACCTTTTCCACATTCCTCTGCTGAAAACAATTTGAAGTCCATCTTTCTACAGTGAGAAAGATTACTCACTAAGTGGAAAACATTTAACACAGTTACCAGTCTTTCCAGGAGTGGATGTTCCCGCAAATTCACCTGAAGGTGCGACCATGCAATGCTGAAAGTAACTGCAAAAACACCCAAGAGCTACATCTCAGACACTACAGGCCTCAGTTAGCATGTTAAATGTTAAGCTTCATGATGGTACAATTACAAAAAGACTGAACAAGTATGGCTTATTTGAAAGGGTTGCCAGAAGAAAGCCTTGGTATTGGTTTACACCTGAGGTTAAATTTGAATTATTTTAGAACCTAATTTTAGAACAATTGTTTTTTTTTTAAATATGTTCTGATACATAAAACCATAGAACTGAAAGAGTGTATTTTCTTTTTCACATGACTGTACAGGTAAAATGACTTGTTTGTACAGTACCAACCAAAAGTCTAGACACACCTGCTTTTAATGCATATTTCTCTATTTTCTCTCTCTGTTTTATCTATATTATTCACCTTATAGTAATCAAATTTTCTCAAGTTTTTAGATTCTTCAAATGAGCCCACTTTTGCTTTGACATCATTGACTCTTGGCATTCTTTACACCAGCTTCCAGATGTAGCCACCTGGAGTGCTTCTCCAAGAGTTCTGAAGGAGTTTCCACAAGTTGGCCACCTTGGTCTTACACAAAAGAAAGCCTCTTGATAAAGCGTAAAACATGGCCTGATTCTCTGGCTCTCGATTTACAGCCAATGGCATCCAGAGGATGAGGCGAATCCCCCCACTGGATGAGCTGCAGCCCCCCCCATATCAGGATGAGGAAGGGTCTCCGTGCATGCCCTGCATGCCTTCTCATTCCAAATGATCCAACTCATTCCAAACTCCCTAGCTCTGTAGGATTTAGGTCAGGGCATTGTGGGGACCAGGTCTTCTGTTGCAGCACTCCATCTCCTTCCTGGTTCACAAGATGATACAGTATTTACATAACCTCAAGCTGGGCTAAAGGTCATTATCTTGTTGAAAAACAATTGATTTTCAGTAGGTATGTCCAGACTTTTTACTGGTCCTGTATGTGTAGACTTTTCTTTTGCAAATTATGGCCTTTTTATGAAATTCTTCTCTTCTCCAGAGAGTTTGATGTTCCCCTAATTCTCCAGCTCTTTAGACACTCATGTTCAGCTCTTCCCCCTTCAGCCTCTTCATCTGTTGAAATATCATTTATTCTCCTGCTTTCTAACTCTTGCTGTCAGATGGGCTGTTCTGTTGTCTGAAACACGTAATAGGTGGGCAGATTTATATAATTCGAGGTAAGTGTTCTTCCTTTTCATTCTCGCCCTCGTATATGTATGCCTGTTGTCCTTTTTGTGAATGCTGGTTTCTACAATGGTCACTAGTCACACTTTTTTTTTTCTTCAGTAGTTTTAATGGGACCAGATTGTGTTCAAGGTTCCCACATTATGTAGACCTGTAAGCAGTAGTCCCAAGTCCTTTCAGCATTGGGGAAATTACTCTAAAGCAGTGTTTTCCAACCGGGTCCACTTTGCATAATTTGTGTACTTGAAGGGGCACAAATAATATGCTATTATGCTTATAATTAATCATGAATCAATCAAGACTTACCACTACTTATCTATTAGTTCCATTATTTACTTCCTTATATTTTAATCTCGTTTGTTCATCATTAATGAATTGTAATATCGTTTATTTCAAGCAGTTACTATATTTGTCACTATATCTGTTAATTTCATAAACCATGGTGAACTATTGATGGAAGAAGAAATGAATAACAAAAAGTGAAATGCTGATCTCATGTTTGCTCATCATTGATTAATCGTAACACCTTTTATCTCAAGTAGCTACTAAATTTGTTCATGATTTGTATGTGAGCAGTACAAACTAACAACTCCTACAAAGTTAATAAGGGACCCTATTGTAGTGTTACTGGTCACACTTGAGGGAACTGAAATAATGTAGTACATGATTAATGCATTAATTAACCAGTAACTAAGTTAGTTACATATTGATCCCATGCTTGTTCAACATTAATCAATCAAGACATTTCATGTATTCCATTAAAGCGATTAGTTTAGTTAACTAATTAGTTAATAATTAATTCATATAGTTCTAGAATGAATACATATTGTCATAATTGATTAATGAACTAACACTTAGCTAATGGTTAATGAATGCATTAAATAACCATGTACTACTATGTTAACGTCTCGTAAAAATGTTACTGTACCATGGCCACCTTTACACCAAATCTCACTTATACTCACATTCAGTTTTTCCGCTAATAGAATAATTACAGCTGTAAATATGGCTAATATCTCTTGCTCTTCATGTGTTAATCCAGAAAAGTTATAGTATATTTTATATTTATATATAACCTCTTTTGATCTTTGAATAAAAACAAATCAGACATGACCTTTTAATTTTATTCAAATTAAAAATAAATAAAAAGATAGGTAAGGTAGATAAATCTTTATTGTCATTGTCACTTGACAACGAAATTGAAAAATGAAGTCGACTCAATGTGAGTCTTAGCAGTAATAAAAGAATATATAAAAATATATGTTGCACTGACTATACAAATTGCACTTATGAAATTATAAAAATTAACAGTTCTGAATTTAAGGCCATGATTGTTTTAACGCGGTTTGTCCTGATGGTAAAAGCTGAAAGAGACATTTTGGATATATTCTGCAATCTTTAGATTATATGCTAACAGCACAATGCTCAGAATTTTAGAACCAAGACTTCAAAGCATGTTTATTCTGTGGTTTCCATGTTGACTAAACATGAACAATCTAATGAACTTCATATTTAAGGCACAATTTATGTGTTACATTGGGATTTTTCCTTTGTTTCCAAAAAAGTGATGAGAATTAGCATCAATCTGCAAAGGCTACTTCCTGTAAAGTCATAACCCAAAGAAATCACCTCAATGACCAGTTTTAAAATTCAACACTAACAGTTATGTCATTTGCAACAGCTTCAAAGGTCAGGAGACACATACCTCAGCTTACAAAAACTTAATTTCACATTGGTTTTCTTTCACATTGCCACTGTTTGCTGCTAACATGCTCTGTCTTATGGTTACATTCATATTTTACTACTGGTTGCTGTAGATCACCAGTAAATGTCATATAATAACCTTAGAGGTGAATTTGAGAAATGGCTTTACAGGAAATGTCTTATGGAAATGAACTATTAAATGCCAGGCAGTAAATATCTGAAAGTAGGGGTCTGGTATTTTCCACACATTCTCTGCTACAGGATTGGAAAATGTGCCAATACCTATCTCGGTAATTCCTAATGTTCTAGATCAGGGTTCTTCAACTCTGGACCTCGATTCCAAATCCAGGCCGTGTTTTCAGTTCCCCCAGGTAGTTGTTTAATAATTACTGATTCTGATTGGTCAGAGGCTTCACACCTGACTGACAGGTAAAGGAAGGCTGGAAAACCAGCAGTGCTCGGACCTCGAGGACCGTGAATTGAATAACCCTGTTCTAGATCCTCATGTGATATTGATATTGACAATCATCTCTCTTGTTTAAAAGTTTAGTCTACTGCAGTTTTATTTTTTAATTGAGTTGTTGTAGCTAACAGGGAAACACGTTGTCAGAAGGCTGGGGCACACCCTGGATGGGTTGCTAGTCCATCACAGGGCACAAACACACACACACACACACACATGTACAGCCCGGATTTAAGGTGTTCCGTTGCCAGGAATGGGGTTTTTGTTTTTGTCAAAAATCCTCCTAATGTTTCTTAATGCTTGGTTCTATCTGTCCCCTAATTCACCTACAGACACATATGTGAAACTGACTATGCTGAACTCAATGGGACAACCCATGTCCAAATGCAGGACGTCTGTGTCCCGGGGCCAGCCTGACCCCACGTACCAGGAGACCTTTGTGTTCCAGGTGACGCTTTTCCAGCTGTCGGAGGTCACGCTGGTCCTGTCTGTCCACTGCAAGCGTGGAGGCATGAGTCGGAGGGGACGTCTGGGCTGGCTCTCCATGGGCCTTAACAGCTCCGGGGAGGAGGAGCTGTCTCACTGGACCCAGATGAAGGAGACTGAGGGTCAGCAGGTCTGCAGGTGGCACTCACTCCTGGAGTCCTAGCAGGAGATGAGTTGACAGCAAAGCCATCTGCTCTGGAGGCTTCAGACAAGGCTACCTGGAAAATTACCCAAGAAGAACCTTTGAAGAAACTTTGTCTTTCATTTGGTTTTACTCTTATTTCTAATTAAACAGAGAAAGCATCATGATCGGAGGTAGGGGTATGTTCAGCATATCTGTAGGGAGCTGACTGCAGACTTCTGCACTAAACTGAGGTGAAGGCAAGAGGAAAGCGATACGCGTCTCGCTCATTGGTAACTTCGTATCTGACCTCAGCCCTAAAACAGCCACTTGCCAGAACTGGAGAAGAACTGAAATTGTCATTGTGCATCCGAACTCCAACTGAGGCACAGACATTTACAATTATACACTGATTATTAAAATGATTTGTCTGAAGGTTAATTTAGTCAGATGAAGAAATTCGTATTATTACCTGCATAATATATGGTCAGATGAAGGATTGGAAACTATAACTAAGGGCTGCTGTGTTTAGCACATATCAAAGCAATACTCAGTGTCTGTAATGGCCACAGTGGCTTAGGTACGCTCTGGATATTACTGTTTACTATGATGAAAGACTATGTGTTTATTGTTATGCTGTCAGGCAGGCAGCATGTTTGGATGTCATTAGTGCTCTCTCAGTTGGTAAAAAGTGGAAAAAAAAAACATTACAACAGTTGAGCAGGACAGGCTGTTTGGCCTTGGTGGAGGCTGACGTCCACAAATAGTATCCCTTTCTGGTAACTTTCTTTTCATAATCTTTGCTCTCTCTTTCAGGTATCTTAATGCGTTATATTTAAGAGTGATAACCAAACGATTGTTGCATCCTTTAACTTTGTAACAGAATTTTCTTATCTATTTTTATATTCTGATAAATTACAGCTCTGTGAGCATATAAACAAATGCTACAGTCTGTCTATTTATTACTTGCATTATACTTTTTTTCCACCTGTCATTTTTGAAGGGAAAAAACAAATAAAATATACACAAAAAATGTAAGCAAACACTGTTATTCAGTATGAGTTTTATCTTTTTGTATCTGTGATCATTTAAGGTGCAAACAACTCCATGACTAGTTTACTTAGCATAAGTGTAGCGTTGCAGCAAAAATTGCATTTTCTAAACTGCGTGAAAGCACTTTATGAGAGAGCCAGACATGTGGTGACAGCATACCCTAACAATGCAGCAGTACTATTTCCAAAGTCAACTCTCTGTAAGTGAAACTTTTGGAAGTGTGGTCCTGTTGTTTTCTTAAGTCTGCTTTGCAGACAAGGCACACAACTGTAAAGATGTTTTTAAATCCAGGCCAATATCCTGTAATGACACTGAGATGACATGGTCCCAGGGAAACTCTTTATGCATGACTCTGCTCTTACTGATGCATCCTAAAATTGATGATTAAAAAATGCACTCGTGGTAGCCAAAGAAATTTAGCATCTGGCTATGAAGATTGTCGATGCATGATTACTGCACTCACACCGCACAATGCAATTGGGGCTGGAAAGCCATCACAGCAGTGACAGCAGTGTTACAGCCACACCACTCAGAGAAGCACCTGGAATTTTTTTTAAACCTCAGCACTCCTGATCCAGTAGCTCGTCCATTGACTTTCCCCATTTTAAAAAAGCTGGCTTTTGTTCCTGCACTCTAACAACTCTGTCTGTACTGCATTGCTTAACCCTAACCCTGCTGGAAAATTAATGAAAGTTCTTTTGAAGTACCCTGAAGAAACTTCTAGCCTTAAGTTACCTTTAACAATAGAATGACAGAAAATTGTTTTCATGTTTTTAGTCTTACCTCTAAATGTATTGGTAGCCTAAGTTTTCAGTTACTTTTTGGTTATATTGTTGTGAATGCTTTTTCTTTAAGAAGTATTGGTTATGAAAAAGTATTTTTCTTTTAAATGAAACACTTTTTCTCTTCTTTTTGTGCTTAACGTGCTCTTCAAACTTCACCTGCTTCTCATACAGAGTAATAATTATTTGTTTAGGTTGGCGGACCATTCTGCTATAAATTTGCAACATTTAGGCCTATTAAATAATATTGGTTGCTTTTCCCGAAAGCGATCGATCTTATTGAATAACGAACAAGATAACGAACGACGTAAGTAAAGAACGAGCGAGGTCTACATGAGTTTCCTAAAACCTTCGTTATTTCAGAATTAACCAACGAAGTTAGTACTTTGTTGGCACCTCCCCAGCCTCCGCGTGAGAAAAGCGGTCTGTCGATAACAGGAACATCGATCCCACGTATTACAATGGTGAAATTGGTTAAATGATTGTCACACCAGAAATAGGCAAATGTAAATAAAAATATAAACTAATTAGAAAATCAATAAAAACGGACCGACGCAACCAAAATTAAGACCAAAATAAATTAAAATATTTGTTGAAAATATAAAAATCGGCTCAAAATGTGATGTTGCTTCCTTGTAAACAAAATGTAGTGGTGAGCAGCAATAGGAAAAGGAAGTAATACTTCTCAAAAGAAGCCTTAAAACAAGTTGTTGAGGAGGTGGTCAAAATACATTTTAATGAAATAATTACTGCAACGTTGTGGAGCATAGTGCACATAACAAGAACAGCACAGCAACGTTCAGAGGTGAATCTTAGAGCTCCCAAGGACTTGTGCACCAGAATCACATCTTTCACATGCCCAAAGCACACTCTACAGCAGTGTGTGTTCTTTGGCATGTGGTGTTTTACCTCTGTTCAGCCACAGTTTGGGGATTCAATACTGGAATCTGCAGTGTTGCGTGCCGTAAGTTTGGGTTACGTGCCGTAAGTGTTACGTGCCGTAAGTTTAGGAGGATGCCTGCAGGTCCTTCGGACGTCCTGCCCACTTGCCGATTGGTCAACCGCCCCCTCGACTCCGCCCTCTGGACTCTGCCTTTTTGTTTATTCGTTAACGTGGGGATTATTGTTTGTTTGGTCAGGGAGATAGATTTAGGCATTGTTGTTTCGTTTCACCTTTTTTTTTCTTGTGTTCGCTTAGGTAGCTCAGCTTGTGGTGATACTCGGTAGATGTGCTTTTGTTTGTTTCTTTGGCCTTTGTCACTCCTGACGTTCGTTACACCTAGTGTTTGTACTGTGTTTGTGAAAAACTATAAAAAAAAACTATAAAAAAAGACTCCCTTTGTGTCCCGTGTTCCCTTCTCCTAGCCCTAGTTGTCCTGTCCTCCCCAATCCCTCCTTCCCTTTCACTTTGTTGCGCTCCAACCCTAGACTGGACCGCAACAGCAGGTATTCGCTATGAGGATGTCTGCTGTCTCCCAATAACCAGCCACCACCAAGCACACATCCTTTGCCATCTGACATGCTTCAAAGCTGGACCAGATATAAGTGTCATCTGTACTCCCAGGCCACTTGGTGACAATGTATGTAAAATGCTCTTGCATATCACCTGAACATTTAACCCTACTGCCATTCAGGGGTGTAGATTTAGGGTGGACAGAGGGGATGTGTCCCCACCAATATCCTCCGACCATTGAAATGTCCCCACCAATAATTTAATCCACTTAAAAAAAAAAAAACAATCATGCTGTCAACATTAACCTAGACACGCAGAAAGGGATAAATCACGTTCTCTCCTTGAATCCTCCCGCCCCCAAAACACATATGAACATTTTGATTGGCTGTGCATTTCCCTGCTATCATGTGAGAGGCTGTGGCTGCGTTCAGATACAAGCAGTGGCAAATGCAGTGGATTTTTTTCCCCGTGCAAGAAGGTGTGTTGGGTGACACATGTGAGGATGGCGGCAGCAAAAAAAAAGAAGCTGGACATAAGGAGCTTTTTTTCAAAGAAAAGTGTAAGTCACTTCAAGTTCGCTAGTGAATCCATCAAAGTCCATCAAAGTAACAACAGTTAACGTTAATGCTAGTGGGGTTTTGACATTACACTATTCCTTAATTTAACTTAATGAATTGCATTTCGAGTGGATTAATATCAATCGAAGCATTGCTAGTATTAATGTAAAGTGATTTTGCATTTTGCAGCATATTAAAAAAATATGCATTCCGTGGACGGAGTTGGTGGGTGGGGCAGGGGATGGGGGGGTGGAGTCATAGGTCCCCACCAATGTCCAGAGCAAATCTACGCCCTTGCTGCCATTTATCCCTTTTTGACAGTTGCAGGTGGGATTCAAGGAGTTGCAAATATGAATAGGGTTGAGGGTTCCATCCACTGCACCTAAAATGCCAGGTACGTCTGCAATGGCATGAAAACCAATTTTAGTGTCATGCAAGGCATCCCCTCCTGTTGGACATTGCATATAGTTGTGCACACGGTGCAACAGAAGTATGATCAATGCATGTACAGTTGGAGGACACAGCAGCCTTGCTGAGGCCATATGCATCAATAGGTCTGCAGGAATCCACTGGTGATGTAGAAGCAGAGAGCTGTCAGAAGCTGCACGGTGCACTGAGGGCAAAATTTCGATGTGTTCCTCTTTTCAATTTATCCTGCACCAAACCAGAGAGGCTCACTATTTCACCCCAGGCCAGCCTGTATTTCTCTATGAATTGTTCATTACCAGAGTGGTCCAAGGGGTTCATGGGCACCCACAAAGACAACCTGGCTTCCTGGATCTCGATGCCTCAAACACTGTCTTTTGTTGACTTGCACAATTCTCTGCCATTGCTAGTTGTGAGGGGTGATTCACCTTCCTAATTCAAAAGATGTGACTGAACACATAGCAAGTTTGATTAGTTAGCTCATCATGGAGCCCACCAGGGTTGATTTGGCCACATCATGTAAGATGTTGAACTGGAATGACCCTAAGAAGAAGTTAATTCATTTCAAGTCAATTCAATCACACAAAACATGAATGTAATTTAATTTAGCAAAACATAATTACATAACAGATTTACTTCCAATGTGGTAGATGTATATGCAATATATGCATTTGGTTTATGTCAGCCCTCTAAGTCCTTTTCCACGTGCATATATTAATTGTTTTTGCATATTTAACTGTTTACGAGTGTTACCATTTTCGAGGAGTCTGCGTGTAGTAGCTGTTCCTGTCATATATGAATGGTGCACAACCCTGTTATGTATTCAAATGGCATGTAGGTGTCACAACAATGAGCCCCATTTACCCATTTATGGATTATATATATATATATATATATAGGGATGGCATAGTGGTGCAGTGGTTAGCACTGTTGCTTCACACTGCTGGGCCCTGGGTTTGAGTCTCTACCTGGGTTACATGTGTGTGGAGTTTGCATGTTCTCCCCATGTTGTCATGCGGTTTCCACTGGGTACTCCGGTTTCCGCCGAGGCTAATTGGAGTTACTAAATTGCCCATAGGTGTGCATGTGTGAGTGAGCCCTGCAATGGGCTGGCCCCCCATCCTGAGCTGTTCCCTGCCTTGTGCCCATTGCTCCTGGTATAGGCTCCGGATCCCCCGCGACCTGGATGGATATATATATCATTTTATATTGCAATACTGACCTCCTACTATACCATCAGCATCATTACGTTGCCCAAAAAAATGTTGATGTAGCTATTTTGGCGGATCTACAGTATGTGTTTCTGTGCTAGGACAGCATGCAAAAAGTTCAAATAAAGAACGGCATAGGAAATAACGAGTGGGTCGCAGCACTCCTAAACCTACGAACAAGATAACAAACTACTTTAGTTACGAAGGGTTTCGGGAAACGCGTGCTAATTAACTATCGATCTTAAGTACGATGTGACGAACTGCTTACCCAGAGCAAAGATTTGCTGCTCAAAGCTTGCTCTTCTACAGCTCAGGAAACAAAATTGAGATTCTGATTTCAGCCTCATTTTAGTTTCCATTTTGTGTGGTCTGTTTCTGATATGTTTCTCCTAAAATTCACTAGGAGAAATAGGTGAGACAGGACAACTAGCAACAGGAGTCATACTTGAGACTTAAGGGAGATGGCTCACTAAACTCAACTCAGTCTTATTAATGGCTCATTTTTTCTCCTTAGTAAAAGAAAATGAGCAGTACTAGAGCCACTATGGAGAAACAAATCCCCACACCCACACGTACACACAAAATCAATATACAGTAATGGACACTTTTATAAATGCTGAAACAATTAAGGCCTTTATTAAAACAGCCAAGTTTACAACACTTTGCACATTGGCACATTAATTTTTAACAGATGAATAGCATATTACCACAAATTTAGTGTCCATCACTACAATGCAAACGCTCCAAATCCTACCAAATACAGAACCCACCCACTGGTATTGTGTGGGTCATTGGTATTGCCTGAGAACATTGAGGCTGGTACAATGGCTGAGTAGCAGGCAATGACCATGTAGGTTGAGGCTGATACTGTGGGTGGGTAGAAGGAGATGACTGAGCAGGTGGAGGCTGGGACAGTAGCTTATAAGGCAGAGGTGACTGAATAGGTGGAGGCTGGTTGACACTGCACGCCACAGAAATTGGGTATTGCTGTGCAGAGGTGGATTGAACTACCTGAGGCAGTGATGGGAGGTTGTAGAATCCCTCAGCAGCAGCATCTTTTGCTTTTATGTCCTTCCTTGTGCCCTTCTTAGCATCCACCGTCTTGTCAGCTGTTCCAATATAGTCCACTGTTGCACTGTAGAACTTGTTGTCAGACCAACTTGCCAGTACTATATCTCCTGGCTTCAGATCTCTGAAGCAAGCAATGGGTTTATCATCTTTCTGTAATATATCACAGACCTTAAAAATTTTTGTAGTGTATCCATCCTCAAATGTCAAAAACACAAAAAGACCTTAAAATGAAGGCAGAGTGAATAATGGAGATTTTACTACATCTTAATTTATAAACTACTCAAAACAGGGTAGGGTGATGCCTAATGAACTGTCATATCACAATGTCCAAAATGAAACAACGTGTTGAACGATGGCATCATCTCAGAGTATGGGGAGATAGGTAGTATACAGAGTACTGAGGAAAACCAGTGTTCACAATAAAAGTTAAAATCAACAGAAAGCTGCCGTCTTTCCTGTGCGATACAGACCCAATTCACTGCAGCCAGAGCCTATTACTCAGCATTCAACCTCCTGCTCTCCATCATTACTTTTATGGTTTTGTTGCAGCCAAATTCACAATATAGTTGGTCCCATTAGCATATTTCTGTGTCTGTTGTCAGACAATGTTGTATGAAACAGTGTTTTATCATAGCCCAAATCATATGAAACTGGGCCGGCTCGATTTTCATAATTATTACCTTGATAAATCTACAGTATTAAGGATTTTACTTTTCCAATTAGCATTTAATTGCAGGCCTAATCACATTATGAAATACTGCGATGTAATTTTTCAATATGTGCAGCCCTACATTGATGGCTAAATTAACTCGTTAGTCTTAATACGCAATTGTAATTCTAGTGTTCAAACAAGACAAAAACTAATTTCACATCTATTTAACAATAAAATCTTGACGCTTCTTAAAATTTCTACCGTAGTTTTAACGTCATTAACGGATTAATACGCGAATAAGCCAGCGACCCTATTTTCCTCAGCAGGGCTCGCGACCAACTGAGAGCTAGGCGTACGTACACCTATCCAAAGTTACAAACCTGTGATTAATGGGTGCGAAAATCAACGCATCTTGCATATGTCGGATTCTAATGATTAAGTTACAGCTATAACTGAAAAGCTACACCCTCCATTAAAATAGAGTATTTCGGCTGAAGTCGTCGGCTTCCCGCAGTTTTCAGAAGACAGCCTGCAGTAATTACTATTTGCCGCACATGCCGGCCAGATTTCAAAAAGTATTGTAACCAACATAAATACAAAACTTCACTCAAATTATATTTAACAAAAAAAATTCTTTCTTTCTTTCTGTTTTTGAGGTGCAATCGGCTTTATGAGTTGTTTGAGGTCCTGGAGGAGTGGTGTGTCGGTTTTGGGGAGGTTTTTTCTGTTCAGCTTTTCATTTATGGGCCGAAATACCGTAGTTCCCAGAAGGCTAAGGTGTGTCTGCTGAACTTCGTGCTGGGCCAGGCTAAGATGAGTATCTGGCTGACTCGGAGGAATAGGATGAAGGGGGCAGGATCGACGAATCCTGCCCTCATGATGAAGGGCTTGGTGGCAGCACGCATAAAATTTGAACATGCTTTTTTCGGAGTGACTCACAACCTTGTGACTTTTTTGGAGGTGTGGGGTTATGGTGGGGTTCTATGTGACTTGACCCATGATGGGGACTTACTCTTGAAGTTTTAGTATTGTTGTTGATGGTGTCGATTGTTTGACTCGCCATATGTTTTTTTGGGCCCATTGTATTGTTTGTGTTTCTTTGTTGGTTGCCCTGGCTATTTTCTCTTGTTTTTTTTCTTTTTTGGTTGATTGTTTAATTTTGTTTTTCTGTTTGTCTGATTTCGTGATAATGACCCATTTTGTGATTTGAAGTCGCAGTAAGGTTTTTTTCTGTAATTACTGACTGACTAAATAAAGGCTGGTGCAAGTCAAAAAAAGTCCTTCCTTCCTTCCTTCTTTTTCTTTCTTTCTTTCTTTCTTTCTTTCTTTCTTTCTTTCTGTCTTTCTTTCTTTCTTTTACCAGCCAGTACCTCTCTCCTTCGTCCCTCGCATCTTTCGCGCTCACTTAACGGTCACAGTTTAAGTCAGCCTAATTTGTAAATTAACCAATCACGATGCACCATCTGTAGTACATAGCGCTCTTCACCAATGACATTTTCCAATTCTGACATTATCCCTATACATCAGCCAGAAGGTTCACAGTTCAGAGCTTTTTGCGCCAAGTTTGTATGACTTCAGAAAGCGGTAAGTGGATATAAAGCCATTAAATATTACTTTTACCCAAGAATTAATAATTAACTTTTTGTAGTAGTACGCAAGTGTAGGTATGTTGAATTCGATTGTACTCAGAGGTAGGAAAAAGTATCTGCGACTGGGAAGTGAATTAGTGGGAAGATGGTATGTACGTATAAGTGGTATGAAGTAATTATAAGTACATTTACTCAAGTACTGTACTTAAGTACAATTCTAAGATACTTGTACTTTAGTTCAGTATTTTTATTTCATGGCACATCTAATTCGACTAGATTTCAGGGACAGATATTGAACTTCAATGGTAGTGGGATAAGTTTTTTTTTAAAACACATACGTATATAGACTAGGGCTGGGCAATATATCGACTTTTTACGATATGTCGATATGTTTTCATACGGGATATAGGATGAGACAATATTGTTTATATCGATATAGTTAAAGTTGCTTTAAAATTATACTCGTAGAGCCGCTAATCCGCCTGTTTCTCCTCACCCTGTCCGTCTCTTGCAAAACTGCGCCTGTCCCTCTCCCCTCTCCGAACACAATCCACCCAAATCCAAATCGGATTTTTTGCCTTAATGTGACACAGAACTGGGGTGAGTTTCCCGAAGCCTTCTTAACACTACGTCGTTCGTTAGTTCTATCTTTTAACACAGAACTTAAGAACGACGTAGCGTTAAGAACGCTTCGGGAAGCTCACCCCTGATCTTTTCAGGGCTGTGTGGACACGCAAATGAAAATATTTGGGGAAATGAATCTGTTCAAACTAAAATGGAAGGAACCTATCGTAATATAATAGTATTTGAAATAATTGCCACGTGGCTACAATGCCAAAGAAAAATAAAGAGCCTGAAGTCAAAGTTTAAAGAGGCAAAAGACTCGAATCAGCGCAGCGGTCACGGCCGCACAACGTGCCAATTTTACGACCAGCTTTTTACCCGTGTAAAAAGTCGTGTAAAAACGTATCAATGTGCGCATGCGTGACGTTTCGGAGGACTGATGCGTTCATGATACAGTTCACTTGTACTTATGAATGTGAACCGTCAAGATAGACAAATCCGATCTGAGCAAAAAATCGGAATTGAACAATTTGGCTGGCAGTGTGAATGTAGCCTTAAACTCTGTTTTATGAGGTGGTCCATGAAACATAACTGAATTATGTCTCATGGGATACTTACAGAAAATATAGTTATTACCAATAACTATACCAATACCAGCTTTGCAGCCTATAAAGTCATTTTGAATTCATTCAGCCTATAACAGAATATTAAAAATTATAAACAAATTATGTGGAGGATAATGAGATCAACTTAAGATATTATATATGCATTAAAGGCAGAGAAATTAGTATGATCGAGACATAGGAAAGAAGTTGGGATGAGAATGGAATAAGTTCATAGGGAGCACTCTTGGTTTTCTCTGCCTGAGATCAAAAAGAGACACAAAAGCTGAGAAAATATGAGAACTATTTTAGACCTTGATGAAATCTCATTTGAAACTTAAAAGGAGTCTAATTTGAGATTTTGTGCATCTTTTTGCTCAGGAGAATAAAATGAGAAACAGGAGAAATAAGCCATAGTCTCGTTATGGTTTCGCACAGACCTCATACTTGTCTAGGAGAAATAAAGGAAATATATTTGAGAGCTCTTTTCTGAATTTTCTTTTCCTCTGGGCAGTACCTCCAAATAAAGTCTGTTCTTAAATCTAAGATCAATATATTAAACAACAGTTTACTATAATCTCCACTTGTAGAAGAAATTAAAAAAATAACTGACACAAAGAAAATTCTTTCAAAATCATACATACTTCTATCCAATGTAGGTACAACAATTTCCATCCCAATCGGAGCCTGGGAAAAGGACCTATCATCTACAACAGACACAGAATTCCGGACCCAGGTATGCAAGAACACCTTCAGTATGACTGAAAACACTAATTCAATATAAGATCATCCATGGAGCACACATCACCCAGCACAAGATGTATAAAATGGGCTTTCTAGAAACAGACACATATTCACGGCAATACACAGAACCCATACTGGTTGCCCTAGCTATTGCCAAGAAAACTATCCTGTTAAACTGGAAAACCAGACACACAGTAAATATTACACAATGGTCAAACCTACTCAAAGAATACATATCCATGGATCTTATTACCCTACAGCACCAAACCCTAGACCTCAAAAAAGTTTGGGGCTCATTTACCACCACACAGGACTTGCTTGTAAACTTACCACATGGAATGACACAGATAATTACACTCATATTCACACATAGAAAACCCTAAATCTCCCAGTGAGTGTGTGACTTTGCTTCGTGCTGTCCTGTGTTGTGTGTCTGTGCCAATCTGTTTGGTCCTACAACGTCATGTCTTGTCTGTCCTACCTCCCATGTGTTACTTGTCCATCTGTATACGGTATTGTCATAATGGGGGTGGGCATGGGAGGGCTGGTTTGGAGTGGCTTTACTTAATGTATGGGGAGGAGGGGGGGTTGGGCATTTTAAAATGTAAAATAAATAAATAGTACCTTAAATATACTTTAAAAATGCTAATTATAATTATTTAACATTCCCTAGTCTTGTGAGATCCTTTGAAAACTATTACGATTATTTTCTTCACCAGACAGGTTTGGCAAGACAACACAAGATCATGACTACGGTGTAAGTGAAACATAACTGTTCACTTTTACGTTTCAGCTGTTTTTGTTTTGATTGTTTTCCTTTCCTTTCCTTTGGGGAGGGGGGGGGGCACTTCATATTCATCCCTTGTCCAGGTAGTTGGAAGCTGGATGGATGGATGAATATGTTGGATACATATATTTGTGAATTTAATCAGGTTTTTATTTCTAGTTTTTCCTAATCATGTTATGAGTTATAATAACTAATTTATTAAAATTTAATATGATATAAAAGTATATCAAGTACATTACGAGATCATAAATGCTCATATTAACTAAAATTATACTTGATTTTGGGTTGTCCAGAAAGCATTTTTCAACAAAATCAACTGGCACAGAGATGATAATGATTGTAAAGGCTTCCCTGAATGAAGAGAAGCTTCTGAGTGCTGACCTGAGTGCTGGACTGGAGTTTGCCAAAGAGAGGCTCAGACACATGTTACCAGCCAAAGTAGAAGAGGCCACACTGATTGTTGAAGGAGAGAACCTCATGGTAAAAATACAACCCGATAGAAGCAATGGAGTTTGCTTCTTGGTCAGGTTTGTTTCTGGCTATCTTCAGCTTCAACAGCATGTGCTTGTAGGGGACAAGCTCACAAAGGATAACATACAGGAACATGATTTTATTGAGCACCGATGTCGAGATCAGACAAATCCCTGCTTTAGACAGGCAAAAATACTCCTGGGTGAGAAGTCATGGAACAACACAGAACTCAGAATTGAATGCAATAATTTGTCTATCAGATTCTCCACAAATTTTATTGACATGAATGCCAAGGTTTTCTTAGTGAAGCCTACACTCAGATTTCCATATCATCATTTCAGTAGAATTAAAGACGTACTCCAGACTAAGTGCTGGTTGGAGCAGGAGATGCCCGACAAGAAGGGTTTGCTAGAATGTGTAATTCATCTGTTGAAAGAATTTTCAATAACAGAGCAGGGCAAAAAATTTCAGTGGATTCTACAGGGTGATGGGGAATGTTTGGAGTTGACTACTGTACGTCGAGATCCAACATATTATTTAATATATGTTTCCGGAAACGTGATCAAACTACAAAATCAGATGCAGGACTCAGATTACGATATCCTTTAATGAAATAATAGCTTAGGGTGCCATTTAATTCAGTATTTTAGGTGGTGTGCTGAGCAGGTCAGACCAGTTCTCTTTTTCCAAGGCTACAGTTCTGGGGGATCCCCTCATGTTCCCGTGGGTACGTCCCTCCGGTATGTCTTGGGTCTGCTCCTGGCCTCCACTCAGTGGGAGTACAGTAAATGTTCCTACAGTATATTTCAAAGTGTTAATATGCACACTTTACCAAAGTACTTCCACTGGGGGCAGCTTTTATCCACTGTTCAAATAATGAATCTATCAAGTTTCTGCACAGGAACTTGTGCATTGTTCACTGTAAGCGGAAGCTGTAATATTTGCAGGGTATGTTCGCAAATTAAGCTATATCCTTATTTTTGAGTCCTGTGTGGTTAATAATCAGCATATCTTAATCCTACTCATTTGGAAATGTTTTTAAGAGTGATGTGTTTTAGCCAAATCATACAAGCTCTTTATGTGACACTCAAAATAAATATACAATGCATATTAACTTAATGTGTCGTTTGACATATATTCATGTAAATTACATAAGAAATTAATGTTCTGTCAAGCATATAGCTCTACATTCATGTACAATCCATATTAAATGAATGTGTCTTTAGTCATATATTACCCAGCCAGTGGGGATGCACAAGCCAGTGTATTTCTTTGTGCCAGTCCCCAAGCCCGGATAAATGGGAGAGTGCAGAGAATGCAGGCAGGGTGGTGTGGGTGGAGAAGAGTGGCAGGACTGATATTTGGCAGATGGGTATCAGTAAGACTGAAAGGGAAGGTTTACAATATGGAAGTGAGACCAGCTACACTATATGGGTTGGAGATGGTGGCACTGACTAAATGACAGGAGGCAGAGTTAAAGATGTTAAGATTTGCATTATGTTTAATGCGTATATTACAGGGACAGCTTAGGTTGCACAGTATGGAGACAAAGCCAGAGAGGCGAGGTTGCGTTGGTTTGGACAATTACAGAGGAGAGATGCTGGGTATGTTGGAAGAAGGATGATGAGGATAGAGCTGCCAGGCAAGGGGGGAAGAGGAAGGCCTAAGAGGAGGTTTATGGATGTGGTGAGAGAGAACATGCAGGTGTTTGGTGTGAAAAAGGAAGATGCAGAGGACAGGAAGAAATGGAAACAGATGATCCGCTGTGGCGACTCCTAATGAGAGCAGCCGAAAGAAGAAGTCATTAGTCATATATATTCTTTATTCACGTAAAATGTATATTAATGTTTTGTCAAACATGTAAGTTCTACATTGATGTACTATGCATTTTAAATAAAAGTTTTGACAGTTTAAATTTTTATGCATAATTATTTGAATTCTTTGAACTTTCTTTTCCAGTTAATGCACTCACTTTGTGTTCTGAGGACAGCATAGTTTAATTAAACTGAATGTGGAGAGATTATACATGTCTTTCATTAGAATAATTTAAAAGCAGTAAAAAATGTATTAAGAAACAACATGTGATAAACATGTATTTCCTACTAAAGCCATATGTTATCATAGGTAGTAAAAAGTAAAGTTTCTGTAGAGGTTTTATATTTTTCCTACAGCCTCACATGTCAAGTGTGTTTTTGGTATGAATATGACCATAATCATACAAGGAAAAACACTGACTTGTAGTGAACATAAACAACATAATATGTTGTCATATGTAATTAAAATGAAAAAATTGCTTCATATCGGTCTTTTTTCATATGGGCAGTCCTGGGGAATCGCTGGTTATGCTGGCACTATATGTTGTCCCTACCACCAACATGGGTAATGAGCTATTAGTAATCATGGACACAGGCTGCTAAAATCAACATGCCCTTTGGGGGAAGGGGATCAGTTGAGGTGCATTACATAGCATATACATAGACAATTTACATAAGCCCTTTGTTAAAAAGAATGAAAATTAGTTGCAGCAACACTGAGGCCTAGAATAGAGTTTTATCCATTGTTGTATAAGCTCACAGCACATGTATGCCCCCAATTGTAAGTCCCAGTAGCAAAATGCAATGGTTGCCATCAGGTAGATGAAGTAATGCTTGTTTCATACAATGTAGCATGCAGTAAAAGCTCATTAATAACATATCAATCACAGTCCTCAAACAATCCACCATGTCCATTATTATGCTTTTGTAATGTGGGTGTGCCAGGTCTGAATCAGTAATTGCACATATTCACTGTTTAACGTGCTCTGTCAAATTAAAGGTTCAGATATGTTGTTAAGAAAATGGCAGTACGTCCTTGCTAATTAAGAGAATTTTTAGAAAGCATGGTTGTTACCGTGTTGGTTTTGCTTTGTGCTGTTTTGGTAGTCTGTATTTTTTTTAAAAAATGGGTTAGAACATTAATTAGAGATTTTGGCTATCTTAGGTGATGTACAAGGCTGAAATCTTGGATCTGTGATGGACTGGCATCCCAGCTAAGGTATTCTCCTGCCTTCTGTGATCATATCCAGGATAAGTGGTAGAAGATGGATGGATGAAATCCTAGTAGACTACAATTCATAGAAGCACATATTTCTGCTATGTATGTGCTTACTTATCTCATAGACTATCCTAAAAATTTCATTTTTACTTTTTGTGAACGTGAAGTAAATCCATCCAACTGTTTATCCTGATCAAGGTCATGGCTTCCAAATTTTTTTTTATGTTTTAATGTACTAATATTTAAACTTAAACTTAACTTGATAAATTATATGACTGGTTGGAAAACAGAAAGGACCTGAACTGAACACCCCTACTTTTGTGACAACAGCTAAAGAAAGTTCTGGCACATTTCCATTCAATGGCACAGCTGTAGAGTAAATGGAAAATAGCTGAACCACAGATGAATATTAGAATGTAAACCAGAATATGCCCTCCCCCACTGTCATAGATATTCTAATACTGTAGAGTTGTGTTATGTGTGTCTTTGGGACAAGCCTAAATAATTTTTGTGACACCATTCAAGAAGAGGTCAGTGCGGTTGAATGTCATTTCAGAGGTTAGACATGTCTTATTGAATGCCACTGGATTACGTTAAAGGACCAGTACGGGCCACCTCTGGTTTCCATAGTAAATTCCAAGCTGTTCTTTTCATTACGTCTTATTTAGGGGTTAGTATTGAGGTTTTCTTCCTCCGTTCTGTAGCTTCAGAGGTAGGTGGATGAGGAATGTGCTCAGATTTGAGGAGTTTCCTTTCATCCCTGGCTTTTTCCGCTCTGGAATACATCCATAAAGTCGCTTTGTTTTCATGAGCTTGAGCTGCCAGATGGGGGACTTATTGCCACAACTGAAAGTGTCCCCTTGGGTGCTGAACTTGGCATATTAGCCCTGGAGGTACAACACGGTAGGCTTTCATCATGAATGCAACGGCTGAACACACCCTCAGCCCCAATCATGGCTAGGGTGAGTATAAATATTTGTGACATTCACAACAATGTTGAACTTTGAAGGAAGGATAATTATGATTAAGCATTATTATAACAATTTATAACAATTACACAAAAGTCCATCGATCCCTTTTTGTTTGATCCAGTACATGGTGGTAGGAGGCAACACAGGGCAAGGTTGGGTTTTACCCTGGATCGGGTGCCAGTCCATTGCAGGGCACTCTGCTCATATTCATTTTGTTTATTTTGCTTTACTGATTGGGGATGTCATGGTGGCAACAGCGCCACCTAGTGTGTTACTGTGTTGCCACCAATTTGCAACCTAAAGCATAAGCATAAGTGTAGGCAATGGTGGTCATGGTAATGTGTACTGAGCAAGCACACTGCCTAGTTTATGAAACACAATTCAGCAAATTGTTACAAGAAATATGAATTTATGAAGGGTTTTGTCGCAATATGGATTAACAAAAAGAACTAAGCCTGGTTTTATTTTATATACTATGACCAAATTGTGACACGCAGCAAAAGTCTGTGTACTGTCCATGAGATCTAAGTAGTGAAATCATAACACAGATCCTTGAAGGTGGTATTGTATTATACATGATATTTCAAATTTGATAAATACCAGACTAAAATAACCAGCCGAAAAACCGCATTGTATTAACAGTCTTTTGTGGCAACAAGTGTTTTAGTCTTATGACCAATTATGCTAGTTAGTCAATTTCAAAAGTTGTTTGTGGGATAATTTGATTTCTTAAATAAAAAAACTTACTTATGAGTAATGGTTCATTGTTTAGTCTAATTTCTGTAGGTGAATTTAAATTTCTGACCAGTTTAGTCAATTTCCTGTAGTATAGTTACAGCATAATGCCATATAATTCCATTAATTCTGTACTTACAAAGGTCAAGGCTTTCCGCAGAGATTCCCTTTGGTCATGAAAACTGTTCTTTCTGAATTTATGTCTCAATTTTCCATTAATAATACTTATATATAATAATAATAAAAAAATTTGTCCCATCCACCCATTTTCTATGCCTGCTTGTCTTATGCGGGGTAATGGAGGAAGGATTCTTGTAGCTGCAGGTGCAAAGCAGGGAAAAACCCAGGTTGAGGTGCCAATACACCATACATTCACACCTATGGGAAGTTTTTCACCTCTAAGTCACTGCAGCATGTTTTTGGACTGAGGGGGAATGTTTAAGGAAACCTCATACTGACACAGGGAGAACATGCAAGCTCCACACATGTAGAGCGAGGGTGGAGACTTGAATCCTGACCCAAGAACTGTGAGGCAGCAATACTAACCATGGCACCACTTTGCAACCCCGAATATTTGCTTATACTGTATTTATATTGCCTTATTTTTAACTAATATTTTAAAGAATACTATAATTAGTAGAACTACATATTCCAACAGTTTATCTTGGTCAAGGGTCTGAATACATCAACTAGTTCCTAAGTCTCTCTGTGTTTTTCGATTGGAAATAATTTCTGACAGATAGGAATCTACGGCACCACCCAATTTCCAGTGCAAAGCACGAGAAACAAACAATAAAACATTAACATCTGAGAGTGAAAAAAGTTTCAATGTTTTATTCAATAGTCATCTGTCAATATGGAGCCAAATTCAACTAAACATGGCAAACAGAAAATAAAAAATTTGAACTGAAGGCAGGGCCATACCCCCCTCACATGAATGGAACCATTCAAAAACCAGCAAAAGAAAAATACACTAAACATTTGTCCATAATTTATTAGCATCCTGGAGTGGGCTGATTTGTTCAATTCAAAACCATCTAACGAAGCTAATTCTGTGTATTTGTCTTTTTATAAAACATTACTGAATGTTATTGAAATGTGTATCTTCCCCAGAATTAGGATCCATAGGAAAGTATTTGTTCCCTAACACTTTTTTTGTAGGTTTGTATATTTTATAACAAAATACTAAATTAAAGGGTATCTTTTTGAACAAATTGTATGAAATTGATACTAATTAAGGAAAATACCAAAAATACCGTCCCATGTTTAAAATAGTAATCCTTATATCTCTTAAATTGATACTCTTTATATTAACTGCAGTGAATGCAGTTACTTTCCCCACTTATCAAACTATGACAGCACTACCACTGTACCCAACCACGTGCATGAGGACTTTAGTGTAAAATTTAGTCTGGTTTTCACCAGCACCAGCCAGAAATTTCTGCTTTTGGTTCATCCAAGCATTGTTTGGATGAGTTTTGGCTTGTGACAGGCGGTCATGTCCTACCATGCTCTGATCTACTACATTTCTCTTTTTCAGACAGGATCTTTTTGATGACAGAATCAGGGACAGTGACTTCAGTCAATAGGATTCTTAACCAAAATATTCATATGGCACTTTGTGGAGTGATACATTTCTTTTTTAAGTGAAAACAATGTTTTATATATACAAAGAATATCACGTATATATAAAATATATTAATACTGTTGGAGTGATGAATAAATATTACTTTTTATTAAAATTTACAACAGTAGACACACTAAGAAATGTATATGTATAAATGAAACTAAGAAACACCCAGAAGCAGGGCACAGAACATCCTTTACTGCTACTTAAACCCCAGGGAGGAAGTGTGTCCATTAGGCACTGTTTTTAGATCTGAAGAGTTAGTGTGTGAAACTTCATTGTTTCTTGACTTGGGAGAAAGTTTGAGGAAAAAAGGGCTGCAAAGGCTTGGGGTAGCAGAGAGTGTGCTATTCCTATCTGTGAATATTTCATTAATTGTATGAATATAGCACTACAGTCCATGCTAGGCAACAACTGAGTCTATCCTAAAAATACAGCGTGGCAAGGCAAGGTGGCGGATATCCTGGCAGGAAACACCATTTCACAGCTTAGTGCTGCCTTTGGATAAGGACAAAAGCGCAGCTTCTATTTGTCAGTCATTCAAGTCATAAATACAGTGCTGTGGCTACATTTGGCTTTGTCATGTTCAACTCAATACATTACTGCTCTAATAAACAGTGGACATCTCAACTTCATCAAATTTCAATATTACCCGAGATCATCAGAAACATACATGATGTGAGAGATCTCCAAGGCCCTGCAGAGATTTATATTAACCTCAAAAAGAGCCTTCTGTGGCACTTTGAAAGGCAGTATCTTATAGAGAAGTCTGAAGAATGAAGAATGCAAGTCAAAGGAATAAGTTCATTGGTGAGTCAAGAATCCCTCTGTTAATGCCTGAATGATGACTATCAGTAGTCAAAGCACTTTCCAACAATTCCAGATAAATGTTTGGGGTTCGGGGTAGTCCTGAAAACCCTCCACAGGAAGGACTGTCATTTTGTCAAAGCTGTAATAAGCACCAACATGGTGAAAACACAACATGCAGCTAGCTGTGTGGACAGATCACCTGAGATTTCCTTTCATTATCTAGAAAATGAAATTGGACAAAGTGCTGAAGAGCCTTTCAGGGTACTCTATAAATAGGGAGAAACTTACTGAGCTTTCAACACCAGCTAGCTGTTGACAATTATCTTTTGTGCTTTAAAAATTGGTATTATTGAGCCCATAGATATTGAGCCTCTATTTTCTTAATGAATAAATAACTGAATATATCACTGCTGTCCAATGAAAACCGCATTTGTCCACTTTTCGTCAATTGTGATTTTTTTACTATCAATGTTATGCACCTCGTCTACTGATAGCGTTTGACATCTAATTGATAAATGCAAAAATATTTAGTGAAGTCATCTATTTAACTAGTACTTATGTTTGTACTAGTTAACATTTCTGTTCATGACGATTGTGTGCATGGATTGCTTTATATGGCCAATTTCAGCTTAAAGTTGATAGCTAGATTTGCCTGGCTGAAAACAATCCACGTAAGTCCATTTAAAACAAACAGTTTACTGATGGCTGTGTGGAGAGTTTGTGTTTGTGATGCTAAGGGTGTCACATTGTTTTAGGTTGATTTTGTAAAGTAGTTTCTGAGAAAATGCATTTTTCTCCACTCCGGAAATAATGGATCTTTGGAGATGTGTTTTTCACTGGACAGTGACAATATATATCATTGTACTCTCAGTCTTATTTGTATGTATCAGTCATGCAGGATGTAGCATTAGACCTTAAAGTGACCCTTTAAGTGTGACGCAAATGACTGTTGTCTGCCTTATCCCTAGGTTGTAAATTGTTACACAACACTTGCTATAAAATATTTGATCACTTGAATGAAACATTTGAACTGAAATACAATTTGTGTAATATTGAGGATAGAAAGTCTGATCCAAATTAATGACACAGCTAGAGCTAGCAGAGTCTCAACCTTTGTCTTCCTCTTTCACTAGCTGTTCTCGGGAGCTGTAGTAGATTGAATCAACTAACTCAAAATCCAAATCCTCCGAGCCTGAGCTTCTTTCCTCCGCTGCTGGGCTCTCAGGCCCGGCTTTTTCTTCCGCCGTAGAGTCGCTGGTTCCAGACTCACTGCCACTCTTCAGGAGGTTCTCTTCATTCCCAAGGCAGATGCCATCCTCCTGAGAGAGGAGAGGCTGATTTTCCTTGGTTGCCCATATGGTCCCTCCCTCCTCTGAAGCATGTATATTCAGCTGGATGCTGACTGAATCCTGGGAGATGCCTACATCAGAATGGACTTGACTCATCCTCTTGGCGTAAGCCTCGGTGAGGTGCTCACTGAAACTGTGGCGGCGTTTCCGTCGCAGTGAGTGGTCGTATGTCAGGATTCTCATCCCACCAATATTGTCACTGCAACTCTTGGAGCGAATCAAAACCGTCCCTATGGCATTGTCCGTCCTCCTCTCTTCACCAATGTGCTTGATATGATCACTATAACCCTCCTGTTTCTCTGACAGAAAGCTGAAGATGTCAACGGCGTTGGGCAGAACCGCCTTAGCCTCAACCTTTTCATGCTGCTGCGGGCCCTCCAGGTGGCGCCGTCTCCTCTTCTTCAGGGCCTTATGGGCTTCCACAACCATGTGGACATTCCAGTTGAAGAACAGCGACAGCCAAGCCAAGCCAAGGCAGATCCATAACTGGACAAAGAAGCAGTAGAGGACTGGGTAACCTGCATTTGGATCCACAGCTGGGGAGCAAGATTGAGACACAGTTTATGGAAAAGCTTTTTAAATTAACGTTATGAAAGTCTTATGAAACTTATGAAAACTCCAAATTATTTCAACACTGCAGAAACAGAAGCTGTATGTCCTGGTCTGTTTGATAATCAGCCACTGGCCAAATCTCAGAGAGTCTGTTAAGGCAACAGACTTAACGTTTGGAACATTGTCTTTTCATTAAATATTTTTTATATGAAACAGTCCCACAAGTCATTTTTCATTGTTAATCTCAAAATAGGAAAAATCTCATGTGCTACAATGAAGAGAACATAAATATGCATATTTCATTAAACAATATTGTCTTTTCTTCCAAACAGAGCTGTGTCAAATTTTCACTGTGGTAAACAGAATATTGCAAACATCCTTTGTTAGTATTGCTTGCATTAAATTATACAGTAATTTGGTCTTTCCAATGTGCATGTAAGCTATAGACTTCACTAAGAGGAGGACATTGATCTTGTAAGATCCTGAAATGACATTTAAGACAGCAATTACACCAAGGACAGAGAAGCTACAAGAGGGTGAGACGCTGTCTGTTTTTATAAGAATTGCCTTGTTATGCAAAGATCTAAAACTATGCACAAAAACTAGGAAAGATCTGACATTATGCACAAAAAATGAAGGAAGACAGTGGCCAACACTACCTGTCACTAGATCACCAAAACCAATGGTGGTCAAGGTGACAAAAGAGAAGTAGAAACCCTCGACATAGGACCAGCCCTCATAATACATGAACACAAAGGGTGGGATCACCAGGTGCACCACCAAGCCCCAAAGCAGGAAGATGGCAGTGCACGTAAACTGGGCCTTCCTCTGAAAAAACATACAGAATAAAACACTGTCAACATCTCACCAAGGACAACAGCTCATAACTGCTATTCAGGTTATTCAACTGAGGCATCTTACCAGGGTGAGACCCTTCCTTATAAGGAACTCTCCAAAACGTCTGGCTCGGCTTCCAAAGAACTTTCCCAGCTCACTGATCCAAGTGAGGCACAGGGGGATGCCAAAGAGCCCATAGATGACACAGAAGATCCTGCCTCGGGCCGTCTTAGGCGCGATGTTCCCATAACCTACAATGACACGGGAGGTGAAGTCCCTCAGGAACGGCGTTCTGGTGTTACAGCAAGACCTGGACATCAAAGGTTTCACTGGCTGTGATGTTACAATGAGCCGGGCATGTGAACAATGGGGCTGAAGAGTAATGAGGGCAGAGTTGAGGGTTATAATCTTTATAAGATGCCATTATTATGCTTTTGGGGTGAAATGTTACCAGTAAAATCTAAATGGACAAATAAATGATACATTGCTCACAACTAATAACATACTCAGTTAATATACCATTTGATAAGGCGGTAATATACGTATGAATCTGATAGACAGTAGCATTATTGAGATAAAGATACGATTCTTGTTTTGTCAGTCATGATAATATAAAATTGATCTCAAAATTCTGGGTTCCTGGATTCCTTCAGCAGGATAATGCACCCAGCCACACTACAGAAATTGTTCAGAAATAATTTGAGGAACATGAGAAAAAGTTCAAGATTTTGACTTGGCCTCCAAATTCCTTAGATCTCAATCTGATCGAGGATCTGTGGGATGTGCCAGACAAACAAGTCTGATCCATGGAGGCCCCACATCACAATTTACAGGCCTTAAAGGATCTGCTGCTAATGTCTTGGTGCCAGATACCACAGGACACCTTCAGAGGCCTTACGGAGTCCATGCCTCGATGGGTCAGAGCTGTTCTGGCGAGACCTACACCAACCTACACAATACTAGGCAGGTGGTTTTAATGTTATGGCTGATCCATTTATGTTGATGATAGAAAAGTGCCCAATGAAAAAGGCATTAGTCTATTGTCTGGAACCCAAACCCGTCATAAGGAGTGTCGTTGTATTACGAAAAGTGTTGGTTTTCTTCCACTGTAAAAATATTGAGAAAGACCATATTCCTGAACTGGAGCAGCTGAACATTTGAATTTGTTACAACTCTTATTTTATTATATTTTATTATAATAAATACGTTCCATTCCCAGACTTTGCTTGTTTAGGCCTAATTGCAACTAATTTATAATAGTCTTTTTCCTGTATAACTTAAATGAATAAAACATGTTATTTTTTAATGCAGATTATAAAAATATTATATTTGTAATAAATCACTATAATTGTCACTATGTGTAAAAATATATATATACCAAGAGAACTGTAACATAAAACATAATAAAGTCATCTTTATGAATATAATATACAACATACGTTGGAAGGCAGCACAGTGGCCTCACATCTCCACTGCTGTGGGTGGGAATCCCGCCCCCGCTCTGTGTGTGTGCCGTTCGCATGTTCTCCACGTGTTTGGCCGGTTTCCTCCAGCTATGCCGGTTTCCTCCCGCAGTTCAAAGACATGCAGCTAACATCTCTAAATTGCTCAAAGTGAGAGTGTTCGCCCTGTGACACACTGGCATCCTGTCCAGTGTGTTCCCCTTCACTGTCCCTGGGATACGGTGCAGGTCCACCTGCATCCCTGTCCAGTGTGTTCCCCTTCACTGTCCCTGGGATACGGTGCAGGTCCACCTGCATCCCTGTCCAGTGTGTTCCCCTTCACTGTCCCTGGGATACGGTGCAGGTCCACCTGCATCCCTGTCCAGTGTGTTCCCCTTCACTGTCCCTGGGATACGGTGCAGGTCCACCTGCATCCCTGTCCAGGATAAGCAGCTGGGAGATATATGGATGGAGCAGACATTTGAGCCATTCAGACTAAGTGTTAGAGTGACACTCACCAATCGTGGTAATGACTGTGGCCGAGAAAACGACAGCATTGCGCCAGTCCCAGTTCGGTAATGTTCCGTCACCAACAATAGTGATGCCTTGACTTGCGGCCCCTGACACCAACTAAAAGAGATAAACATCAGCGTGGCGTTCCTAATCAGCTGAGGGCCTCTTCCATCAAGGGTTGGATGGGCACCCAACCTAAACACTGTTGCAGGGTATTCCGGTTCCTTACACATCTCTCAGAGTGTAATGGCACAGAAGGTATAACTTGATTAAAGGAACAGAAAAGTGGTAGTTATTAGACAATGAATCACTTAATACAACACAATTGACAACCACATTAGGAGAGCAGGAAGTTTGTGGCATAATATCCAGATTTATCCAGATATAAGACTATCAATACTGTGACTAATGCATTTACTTTGCAGGCGTTCCAGCTACCCCCACTCTCAAATGCCTTCACACCCTCCCACTGACACACACAGGCTCATGCCTGCACCAAAACACACCCTCCTGGCATCCCAACTGCTTCATCAAATGCATTCATACATGCTGCGATCTCTCATACAGCAGACTGCTAAAAGAGGTCAAGTTCTTGCCTTGCTTTTCTTGGGTGAAATGTGGAAGCAAACTACTGGCCAGCCTCTACACCAAAAGCATCATATCAGTGTTGTGGGGGTGGGGGGTCTGGAGGCTATACTGGAAGCTATAGGCACAAGGCAGGGAATAACCCAGGATGCAGTGTCAACCCAATGCAGGGCAAACTCATTCCGATGGGCAATTTGGTAACTTCAATTCACCTTAGCATGTTTTTGGGGCAGGAATCCAGAATACCCGGAGGTAACCCCATGACAACTTAGGGAAAACTCCACAGACATGGAACCACGAACCCAGGTCTCAGGGGTGTGAGGCAACAGTGCTAATTATTGTGCCACCGCATCACTCCCAAGTCCTGTGTCACTCGCAGGCCCTGAATGCTCAACAAAGACCATTACCCCCAACTGCTGGGAGCTGATGGGGCCTTTTGCTTGACTACCAGCTTTGGTCTCACCTGTGTATGTATGTGTCTCTTATAGGAGCAAGATGGGGTAATAACTGATACTTTATTGATCCCCATGAGGAAATTCTCTTTGGCCTTCCCCAACTTACTCTCTGTAAGTAAGAGCAAGTTGGCTGTGAAGGGCAGCCACCTGATGTGGTTGCTGCACCCAGGGAGCTGGGGGTTAAGGGCCTTGCTCAAGGACCTACAGATGTGCTGAGACTGGTCTTGAACCAGCGACCTTCTGATCACAGGCACAGAGGCTTAACTGGGGTATGTGAAAACTACCTAAACTTCCTAGCGGAGACAATAAAATACTTATCTAATATTGTAGCTATGGGGTTGAACTTCCTGGTTAGAGAAAAGTATTCTGGGAGTCAGGGGCATTGTGCAATTTTAGGTAGGCACCGTTTCAAAACCACACATAAGACATAAAAAATATACATAATATTATTTAGATATGAATGTTCTTGAAACTTTATGTAACTATTATACATTCAAACATGCTAACCTTACTGTCGCTGTGATGTGAGTCATGAATGTCAGGATGTGACAACTTAATGTGCAGATGTAGGCACGGGATTGGTTGACTGAATAAATCATTTCTAAGTTACATTTTTGCAAAATGTTGGGTTGGCAGTGGCACAATGCCACTGCTGAGAGTACAGTAGTCAATGCTATTTAGAATAATTACTTGAGTCAGACACTATTGTCGTAATGCAGGACATGTAAATAGTTATTTTGTGAGGGCAAAGTTTAAACACCATTGGTGAATGTGCTAGCAGGGCAGCAGAACTTGGTGGGCTCCCACTAGGCAATGTGATTCAGTGTGTTAAACTACACTGTTTTCGGTGCCATCAACTTGTTGAAAGTTATAATATAAATAACTGTAGCATATCAGATTTTGCTAATGCTGCTGTCCACCTTCCAATACATTCCATTTTGTTTTGTTATGACACCACTTTTCATCATAGTACCATAAAACCTCAGTGCTCTCCCAAAACAAAGATGAGGCAATAGAGCCGCCGTATACGGAAACCACGGCTCTCGAGGGCGTGCCTGAAAACCGTGCCCTCAAGTCACTCCGCCGCGTCCGACACACCTTCTGTTTGTATTGCTTGGTCACCACCCAGCAAGTAGTGTAGAAAAAAAATGTAAAACCGTATACGTGACACAAAGACAGTGAGGGAAAAAAAGCTACAATAAAATACTTTAAGGAATCCATATCTCTAAGTCCAGAAAAAATAAACAGAGAAAAAGAACAGAATATTTTATGGTTTAGTTCTTATCACCAGTATTTTATTTGGCAGCAGTGCACTGGAATCCAGTATAACAAGTTAAGTAACTGTTAGAACATGTAAGACAAGCCCTTATAACCTGCTTGTCACAACATGTGGCTTCCATATCGCACCACCGGTTCCAGCTTAATAGATACCAATGACGCAATTTCCAATTAAACACACCAAAGCATTCAAGACACTGTATATGGCTGTCACTCACAGCTGGCAAGTGTCTTAACGCTTAAAGCTATCCTGCACTCTAGTACATTAGAATCTATACCTAACCAGCCAGTCAGGGACATCGATATAATTCTCTCAGACCGAAATGCTGAAAGAAAAGTCTGTTTAGTGGGATTGCTTTTTTTCTGGCCTGAAATAGCTCTTTAAAAAAACAGCAATGATTTTAAAATAGGTGCAATATTCATTCATTGAGGTTCTTCATAAAGGGCTCTCTTCCCAGGGGCGCTGTGACTGGAGCAAAGTTAGGATGATTCCAAGGGCCCCTGAGTAACAGGGGCCCTAAAAGATTGGAAAATAACTGGATTGGTCTGGACTGGGGGGGTAGGGAATACGATATGCTTTCATGAGGCCCAAAATCTCTAGCAGCGGCCCTGCTTCAAGGCATTACTCTGTTTGCCTTCATAAATCCTCGCAAAGCTATAGACTGGACCCAGAACAGTGTTATTTAGATGCAGCATAAGTACTTATGTGAGAAGATTTACAAGGACAAAAAATGTGGCCACTGGTGGCTTAATGGTTAGGGATGCAGACTTGTAATTGAAAGATTGCAGGTTCAAATCCCCAACTAGCAAGGCACCACTGAGGTACCCTGAGCAAGGTACCGCCCCCACGCACTGCTCCCTGGTTGCTGAATTAGCTGCCCCCTGCTATGTCATGATGTGACATATGGGTTAAATGCAGAGGACACATTTTGTTGTTGTGCACTGTGGTGTGTCAACAATGACCACAAAATAAATAAGAAACCTGGGGCAAAAGCTGGCCTAATGAGTAATTCTTACTGGCCAGTGTGATCTTTAAAATAATCTTCTTATTTTCAAATTGATGAGGAGGAACAGATTTTTGAGCAGTATTAATAATAAAGAAATAAGTTAAACATGAACATGCACTGTCTCCATTGATTGATGAAAAAAGTAAAATCTAATTCACAGAACATGAGAAATACTCCCTGTTCACATGGTGAAACTCGGATTTGGCCCTCCACAGAAAACAAATGCACAGGCCGACATAACAGCTTACTAGATGTGCTTTTTCTAGAATAATAATAATAATGATGATTATAATAATAATTATGATTAATATTGTTATTACAACTACTACTACTACTGCTACTTGAAACTAGTGCCACAATTAAAATTTGATTTTAGAGCTACATAATTAGCCACATAGTAAGAAGAAGAAAGGCCAGGAAAATACAAGATAATGAGGCTCTTGGTATTCTTCTGTTTCCATTTGTTGAATAGTAACAGTTTTGTCCTCCCTTCAAGTGTTTATTACATACCCTTATTTTCCCACATATTGCTTAATCACCGGCCGAATAAGTAAAGGGTAACATTTCTAAGTCAAGTTCTCTGCCATTTCTTTTTCCACTCGTCTCCAACGCAAGAAGTCTATGTGTAGAGTGTTTATAGACCATCTGACCAAACCGCTCCCATTGACGATGCCAAAGAAAAGACTTATTTTCCATGGACTTTTAAGTCCACATTGTTCTAAATGCTTTTCATATAGCATCACCATTATGGTCCCAGCCGCCCAAATACAAACTGAATTTACGAAAAGATTCGTCACAGATTATTTATTAATTTACTGTTTACCCATAGAAATAACGGATTTTTATATCCCACTATGTGACAAACAGCACTTATATTTATGCTGATGTGTAACATAAGGCAAGCATTCAATATACACAGGAAAAAGCAAATACCTTCAAAATTCGGTCCAAGTCCGCTTTTTTGAGACAAGGGTGGTCATTGAGTATTCTTTCCTTTTCAGCAGTATAGTTGAACACGGCACGCTTCCAGTTCGGTTCTTCCAAAATTTGAAATATCGCAGCCCCGATAGACAGGTAAAAAATGATACCTGAAGTCAATAAAGGGCCCTTATCCACCATGTTAATTCTTCCAAACTTAAAATACGTCTATATTTTATCTTCAGTGCTCTCCTTCAGGAGTATAGCTTCTGCCACACGTGTGAGTACTATTGTCGGAGAACAGCGTGTTTCTTTATTCTCAATAAATATCCTTAAAAGCGTTTCACATTTTCGGTAGTAAAAAAAATACATCGGCTAGTACTTTTTTTTTTTTTACTCTAGTTTTAAAGTATGCATTTTACCTCGTATTGTTTAATTATCCTGTAATACGTCCTTCTATCCCGCTCCAACTCGGCTGTAAGACTTTTACATTCGAAAAAGTTTGATGGGAGGAGAGAATGGGACGGGAGGAAGAAGGCGTCCAATGGAAGACGGGGGGAAGAACAGGAAAGAAAAGAAAAGGAACGACTGCGAACTGTATTTTCATATATCTAATATAGCCTCGTTCACGAAGAAAATCACTAATCTCCAGAAAAACTCATTCATCTGCATTGTCTAAAAGTTACGTTGTAATTTTTGTACGCTAATTGTAACGTACTTTCAAATTGCGTGATTTGAATTCAAGTGGTTTGTCACATAGTACTACTGTTTCGCTATCACCGTTTCTTGGACTGTTTTCATAAAGACGATTTCTTAAACAACACTGCAGTGTGGTTTTCGGTCATTTCTCTGGCGCTTTGTACACAAAGAGTTTAGTTGCCGGTTGACGAATTGTAGGTAAAATCACCCCATGTGCCCATAGGTTAAGGAAAATAATACTCAGGGTCAACAAATGCAGTTTTACAACGGGCATGGCATTTAATAGTGCTTTTTTTCCAATCAAATAATTTTGCCACGAACATAGACTAGTCTTGCCACGTACACGTTTGCCCTTGTATGACGATTTCTTAGATTAATTAATGATGAAAAAGAAATCAAGTATAAATAAACAGCAACGAAAGAATAACGACATACGAATAAAATTAGGACACGCTATTTTTCACGTTATCCTTCCCGAGGTGGCTTGCATGAATACCAGGGGTATTTGCATGGGAATTTGCAAAAAAAAAAAAAAGTAAAAACGTTATGTAAAACTATTTTAAAATGCTGTGCAGTGTCCTTCTTTGGCATAGTAAAGGGTGTGGATGGGATGATGAATTCGGTGGGTGTAGTTGCTGTCTTAAAAAGAGAACTGTGACTATAACCATGGGGGCTCAAAAACAAATTTCACAATAAACACTTGCAGTTTCGTTCTTGGTGTGAAGGAAGTATTGCAATATTCGGCACTCAAATCTACCAGACTTGCTTCCTATGTGACAAGCAGGCCACCCATATTCCTTAAGTGTGGCCCATCCAGACACTTAATCAATACTAATCCAATGTACAGCACAACTACATACAACCACAAGTATTCACTAATAACCTGAACACATCTCAGCAAAGAACCTCAGATGCACATCGAACAGAACAGCCACGAAGGCTCATGGAAACTCAAAATGGAACCAATCGCTGTCCAGACAATTCAGAGAAATGGTAGCAGCATGGCCAGATTAAGACCTCTACAAGCCTCGGGGCACTGGTGCAATAAGGCCCCCCACACTCCATTAGCCAGCTATTAGCAGCAGCTCTGTTGTTTAGCAATTTTTGAGTTAACATCTGAGTTAACTGTACAACATCTACGCTAACACAATTTTCTGTTTACATCATCCTGATTTGATAAATGGACAAACATGTTTATTCTGGCATATCATATTTTTACGCAATTCAACCCCTTACTTGTTTTCTTTTGGCTTCCCCATTGGGCTCTTGGATTCTAGTAAGATCCATTTTGATTCTACAAATCCTATTGACCACCTACACGTTCTTTTTCTGTAAGAAAGTGACAGTCAGTGTCTGCTGGTGTTTCATAGGCTAACTTCTGCCCTCTTCTACCAATTACAGTTTCTCATGAGGCACATTCATAGGCCCCTTGACACACAGGGCCCCTGGGTGCCAGCACAAGTTGCCTATATAGTGGATTCAGCTATGGGTAGCACTGGCTGGTAGCCAATACTATGTTCAGGCTGATGGAGCATGAACAGAACATTAAACTTTAAATGTGAAACTAACACAAATTCTATTAGAAGAAGATTTTTGTTATTTGGAATTTGGCACATTGAATGACAGTGCATGCAAAAGTTTGGGCACCCTTGCTTAAAATGTCTGTTACTGTGAATAAAGTGAACAGAGGATGAGCTGATCACTAAAAGGCATAAAGTTCAAGATGACACATTTCTTTAATATTTTGCATCATTCACAGGTACAAAAGTGAAAAGGGCCAGAAGCAAAAAAGTCTGGGCACCCGACATGGTCAGTACCTGGTATCACCCCCTTTGGCAGGTATCACCTCTTGTAAATGATTCTTGTAGCCAGCTAAGAGTCTTTCAATTCTTGAGGGATTTTCGCCCATTTATCCTTGCAAAAGGCTTATTGATGAGGAGGTGGCGTTCAAGATTCTTGGGCTGTCTTGCATGCACTGCTCTTTTGTGATCCTTCCACAGATTTTCAATGACGTTTAGGTCAGGGGAATGTGAGGGCCATGAAAAAACCTTCAGCTTGCGCCTCTTGAGGTTTTCCATTGGAGATTTTGAGCTGTGTTTCGGATCATCCTCAAAGGACCCATCTTCGGTTCAGCTTAAACTTTCTTACAGATGGTGTGATGTTTGCTGCTGGATTCTGCTGCATGAAATTTATTCAAATCCACTCTTCCCTCTACCAATGACATGTTTCCTGTGCCACTGGCTGCAACACAAGCCCAAAGCACGATCAAATCCACTCCAGTGCTTAATGGTTGGAGAGGTGTTATTTTCCTGGAATTGGCACCCTTTTTTTTCTCCAAACATACCTTTGCACGTTGTGGCCAAAAAGTTCCATTTTGATTTAATTGGTCCACAGGTCTTGTTTCCAAAGTGCATCAGGCTTGTTTAGATGTTCATTTGCAAACTTCAGGCACTGAGTTTTGTGGCTAGGATGCAGGAATGGTTTTCTTCTGCTGACTGAAGGTCATATTTGTGCACAGTAGAAAGGTGTACCATCACTCCAGTGTCTGCTAAATCTTCCTGGAGGTCTTTTGCAGTTAAATGGGGTTTTTTATTTGCCTTCCTAGCAATACAATTGGCGATACTTTTAGAAAGATTTCTTTTTCTTCCAGACCTCAACTTGACCTCCACCACTTGACCTGATAACTGCCATTTCTTAATAACATTATGGACTGAGGAAACAGCTACCTGGAAACATTTTGCTGTCTTCTTGTAGCATTCTCCTGCATTGTGAGCATCAATTATTTTCTAAATAGGCAGCTATTTAGAGGAACCCATGGCTGCTGATTGTTGGGACAAGGCTTGAAGAGTCAGAGAATTTAAACATCTTTGGAATGTGCATCACCTGGGGTTTCCGAATGATTGTGAACAAGCCTTTGTCCTAACAAGCTAATGAAGGTTTATGCCTTTTGGTGATTCTGCTCACTTAACTATTCACAGTAACTGACATTTTATGCAAGGGCGCCCAAACTTACAGCGCCAAAAACCAAATGTTGATGTAACATATTGCATTAAATCTGGTATTAAGTTATTAACTTTAATAAGTTAATACTGAAACCTGTGTACACATGGGACTTGTATGGGGTGTGCTTTGAATCAGGAGGCCCTCTCAAACACTGACATCTTACTCTGAGTTCAAAACACAATGAAGGGAATGTTGAATGTAACAGGTACTTGGAATATTCTGGAGCACCAGGCTATCAGGAACATGCCTGTATTTCTCCTTTAGTCATGCCATGTTTTTCTTGTAGAATGTAACCACAGTGTCGCCAAATCTCACACACTTGCCGTGACACTCACCCTTTCTGACTCTCATCCTCATGCAATCTTATGGCAAATCTATATTATTCCATTATAACCTAAAATTAGCTAAATCAAAAGCATTGGGGGAGTTTGCAAACCCTACAGACTATTTATAAGGTGATCAAAGACTATAATTTAAGGTTACATACATAATAAATCAGTGTGTGGACTTTTCTCGAATTGAAAATCTCATGATAGCCAGCTGACCAAAGCTGAAAACCCTGTAACCATATGTGTCAATAGCATTTCACATTGTGTTAACAGCATTGCATATCTCCTGACGCTGGACAACCGCCTGCAACATGGAGTAAAGAATGACACTGAGTACTGCTGAACAGTGAAGGGTTATAAGTTCATACGTCAGGCAGGACTATGCTTGTGCTCAACATAACAGGAGCTCTTTTCAGTTAGTATCCCCTTAAGAATTTAGCCAGGAGCAATTAAATGATCAGAAGTATGGGTCCCTGGATGATGTAGTACTAAGCATAATTAACATGTGAAGCAAGCTCCACATTCCTGAGTTGGAGTGGGACTGTGTCTTTCTGATCTTTGCACTCATGTGTGTTACCAGGGTGGTGTTCCATCTCTGTCTGCTGCAGCCCATTCAGAACAGAGGCAGGACAGATGTCTGTGGTCAGAAGGCAAAGAGTCGTCCACTGGATTTCTAGACATGTACCTGTTTTGTCAAGTTAACAATCATTCTTGAGATTTTTCCAAGACAATGTGGGAGATTATACAGTGCAAAGGTCAGTTAAGAATCCTCCCCAGCTATATAATCGCATCATACATTATTTCAGCTGATATTTATGCGGGCTACTATTTCTAACTTCAACCTTTTATATGCTTTTATGACTGTTGTGGTGTTTTGGCATTACTGGCATGTGCACTTTGAGGAGCTTGTGTAGAACACACCTTCATTCCACTGATTGATTCCTGACTGCTCTCTGTAGTTCACTACACACCTAGAAATTTAAAACTTTGATTTAATTCCTGCTTAAACGACTATTGTCCTGTCGCTTTAACCTCTGTAATCACAAAGTACCTGGAAAAACTGGTTATGTCGTGGATCGACCTCATCATCCCCTCAACCCTGGACCCATTCCATTTTGCATTCTGGCATAACAGATTTTTGGATGATACCATCACACTCGCCCTGCACACTGCTCTGGGACATTTAAAAAAGAAGAACACCTACGTCAGGATGCTGTTCACTGCTCTACAGTCTATTCACTCATGACTTTGTGGCAAAACACAAGGCGTTCACTCCGCACCTCTCATCAATGGATGTCCCTTTGAGACAGTCAGCAACTTCAGAAGGCTCAACAGAGCTTGTTCTTCCTGAGGAGGCCAAAATCCTGGTGAACTTCTACCACTGCACCATTGAGAGCATCATGCCTGTATGCATCATGTTGTGGCTGGGAAATACAGCTACTCAGGTTCTCAAATTTCCACAAAGGACTGTCCAAAAAGCCTCAAAAATCATCAACACAGATCTTCCCCACCTGTAATCCATCTATCTCTCCTGCTGCCAGAAGAGGGTCAAGTCCATCATCAGGGACACCAGCCACCCAACTCACACCCTCTTCACACTCCTGCCCTCAGGAAAGTATCAGTGGTGCGTCACTACCCACAGCACCCATTTCACGGACAGCTTCTTTACCCACTTGAAAACTTAATTTGGCGGTTTGGGTGGAAGTTTTGCCCACATGCACGGCTCGATATTTTACTGAAGCATTTCAAATTACTACAGTAGGCCTGTTCATAGACTTAAGGCTGCTTAATCCATCCTTAATCACTAACAGTTTCGGTTTTCCCATTCACCGTGACTGCTGAATTTTCCTAGTCTTGCAACATAAATACTAATTTTTTCTACCTGATCACATACAAGCGATTTCATGAAATGTGCAGCTCAGTACTCAATATGTGGGACCTCCCTGCTGAAGTGCCATGACCCTGAGTTCTTGATTGCTGCCACCCACAGTGAGGGCCGATATGTAGCGTGGTGGTGTGGCTGTGTGCTCCCCCTTTCTGTGCCCGTACTCCCACCAAAGTCAAGCTGGCCGCAGAATTCATATCCAGCTGAAAATATTGCGTGCCTCCCACACATCACAGTCAGGGCTGCTAATGCTTTTATTATTTTTTTTAAGAACATCCATATCAGTTCTTCAGAAATACTTGTTCGAATGAATTGTAAAAGCTAGTCAAGCAGCTACACAGACTACAGGTAGTCCGGTCTCAGCTTGTTTCATGAACATTAACAATCTGCATTGCAAATACAGAAAATGGTCAGCAGAAGAACTCTTGTTCAGAGCTATTACTAAATTATAGTCTTTGATCTCATCGCCTTTGATACTGGTGCCATCTGGCTAGATGTAAAGTGCCTTTGTAAATCAACACATCTAACTGACGCAACGCAAAAAAACTTACATTAATAAATAATTAAGTACTGGGTTCTTTTGCTCCAGCATATTATGCCTTATAATGAACCAGTTAATTAAGTCAACATACATGAATATTATGAAGTGATTTCAGTTCTGCAGTTCCTGGAACTATAGGCACCATATCTTCCTTAAGAGTACAAGAGCTGGGCACCTAACTGGACGTGAACCAGCATGCCATGGGCAATTTTCCATATTCATAATGGGCGATATGAGGTGCAGGAAAATTCACCTGACCGTTACTGAAGATCCTATATACACCCACTGGCTGGTTCATTAAGAACGCCTGCTAATTACAACAGCCTATTACTATGAATCATATGGCTGTAACTGAAGACACACAACGGTGAAGAGGTTCCGTTACTGCTTCTGGCTAAGTATCAGAATGGCTAAGACACATGAGCTAAGCAATTTTGAATGTGGTTTTCATGCCACTGCCAGACATTGTGCTTCCAGCATCTCATAAACACTTACCTTCCTGAGGTGTCTAGCCTATACAAGGATTATGCAATTAACAAAAAAATCACCTGATATGGGGCAGATGTCTGATAGTACCTTTTTGATGAGAGAGATCAGAAGAGAATGGCCAAACTTGTTAAATACACTGTAGGAAAGAACAGTACCAATTTGTACCTTTGCTTGTCACTGGGCTGTACCCTCAAGGGTCTGCCAATTGTACCCTAGCTGTAGGTACAGTAAATGTATTTTTAAGTCTAATTTAAGGTACAGAATTGGACTCTTAGAGACATCCCACACAACATTACTGTACCCCCAATGTTACAAAAATATTCTACGGAGTCCAATTCTGTATCTTAAAAGGTACACTTACCTTTGAGGGTACAGCCCCAGTGACAACCAGAGGTACAAATTGGTACTTTTTTCTGACAGTGTATAATGCAAAGGGCACAACTGAAGAAATGACAGCTTAGTACAATAGTGCTGTGCAGTGCTATCTCTGATGCACAGCCTGTCTGCCCTTTATTCTCTCCTCTCTCCAAGCACTCTGCTTCAGCCCATCTTAGGACCCACACACATTTTGTTTTCTTGTGCTGGAGTGAAATGACATTTTTCATTCTCGCTGCTCTCCACCTATGTGCTAAGCCTACTGGTTTTTTATTTAGATTTACATTTCCCTCAGGTTAACAGTCATAATGGAGGCCCCCGCATCCCTTAAACAGTCCCCAAAATAAGCAGACAATTGCCAAACAATGTTGCAGAAATTATGAATTAATGAATGAATGTCACATTTATATAGTGTTTTTCAAGACACCCCAAGCGCTTTACAGAACCAATGGGGAGCCACTTCAGCCACCACCACTGTGTATCATCCACCTGGATGATGCGACTGCAGCCGTTCTGTGCCAGTTTGCTCACCACACAGTGGCTAAGGTGGTGAAGGGGCAGGAGAGAATTCACCAATTAGATATAGGAGATGAATAGGATGTAATTTTACCAGGACATCGAGCTACCACCCCTACTGGTTTGACCTCAGAGAGTGAAGACCTTGGTTTTATGTCACCTTTGAAGGATGGCACCATTTTTATAGCACAGTGTCCCCATCACTGGACTGAGGCATTGGGACCCCAGGATGGGATAACCTGGTGGCCACACCAACACCAAACCCAGCCTCAGCATGTCTGTAGGTCCTTAAGCAAGGCCCTTAACCCCCAGCTCCCTGGGCGCACCAACAGGTGGCTGCCCTTTGCAGACAGCTTGTTCTACAAAGAGCAAGTTGATGGATGTGTAAAAAGAATTTCCCCATGAGGGACAATAAAGGTTAAATTATTATTATTAACTTGCCCAGTTGGTCTCCCACTCAAGTACTGGCCAGGCCCAAACCTGCATAACTTCAGATGGATTACCTAGTCTGAACTGCAGGTGGTATGACTGCTGAAAAATAGATAGCAATACAAAAGATGATTGTGACACTGTCAGTCAGTGCACTGCGAAGGTTAGATGAATGGCTATGAGCACAAATGACCTTTCTGCAGAGGTATGATCTGAGCACGCATTGGTGGAGGAGGTGGTTTGATAGGGGTATGCATTTTCTGTATCTCCAGGACTTACTGTGCTGGTTGCCAAATGGGAGAAGATCAGGACAGGAATTTGATGATGATTGATAACCGTAGGCTATACCTATCTGAAGCATAATTAGAGCTATGTCCAATCTGAATTTAATAGGAATTTACAACATTCTTGTAGAAAATGTAGAACTTGTAGAAACAAAAAAGGTTAAGCACCCAGAAGTAATGGCCCAATTTGGATGTAATTTGGTACATGTGCAGACCAGTGTTGGGTATGTAAATGATTCGATTTGCAAGGAGCTGGCACGTCTAGTCACCAGACACAGAGGATGCCTCCTAGATGCATTAGACAGCATTACCAGCACTTGACAGAGTTTGATAGGGTTCGCATTGTGGGTTTGCATGAAGCTGGGTGGTAATGTTGCACAATTGTCTGGCATGTGGGTCATGCAGATGTCACAGTCAGCCAAAGTTGGAACCAATGGGCACGTGAGGGTACCCACACACGTCGTGAAGGTTCTGGTCCCCCAAGACAGACCCCACCAAGGGAGGATATTGTGTGCAAAGCATTTCAGAACCTCATGACATCTGCACCTACCATCCGGACACAGGTATTGGACTCTCTACAACACCCCATGTCATTCCGCACCGTGTCTCGACGACTGGCATCAGCCAGACTATGGGTTCACCATCCCATTTGTAAGCTGCCATTAACACCAGCACAGAGATGACTGCGTTTGGACTGGTGCCATAACCAGGAGGCATGGACTAATGACAAGTTGCGTTGTACGTTGCTGAGAGAAGAATCTTGGGTCTGCATTACCACGGATAAGCATTGTGCATGCATATGGCGGTGCAGATGACAGAGGACCAATGCTGTAACTGGTGTAGAGAAACACACCGGCGTTACTCCTGGCATCATGGTGTGGGGAGCCGTAGTGTGTGACTTCAGGTCATTTCTGGTAGTGATTCAGGAGACCCTGACAGCACAGCGGTATGTCAGTGACATCCTGCGTCCGCATGTATTACACCTCCTGAGACAGCACCTTGGTACAGCCTTTCAACAAGACAATGCCCGTCATGTCTGCGTCATGTTGAGGTCCTCCTGTGGCCAGCCTGGTCCCCCAATCTTTCCCTAATCAAACATGTTTTGCATCAGCAAGGATGTCAACTCAGACCAAGTGCCAATCTGCAGGATCTCGAGGGCCAGTTACAACAGCTGTGGGCCGACTTGCCGCAGGAGAGGATTCCACGGCTGTATGACTCCGTTCGACAACGTATCGCCGCATGTATCTAGGCCAGCGGGAGTGCCACGCCCTGCTGACATGGGACCAACAGTGTGCCCATACTGCCAACTGTGTGTGTGTGTATATTATATATATTTATACACACACACACACAAACATATATATATATATGTACAACAACTACGACAACTCCACCACGTCTAATAACCTTAAATATACTGATGTTTTAAACCTGCAGGTTATATCAATGTACTTCTTGCCTACTACTGCAAACACGCCTTGTAACGGTATTGCACAATGCTGCACCCGCATCGCATCCTGTTCCCCTGTTTTATATTTTTAAACACAGCTCATCCTTAAAGAAGACAAAATTAATATACAAACATACATACACACATAGGGAAAGCGTTATCAGTCAGTTTATTACAGGTTTGAGTGTTTTGTATGTTTGTATGAACACCAAATGCACACAAGTAAAAATACACACAACAGGCCCAAGAACTATTTGGGTCATACGATTGTCAAATTAGAGCATATAACGTATACACTTACTCAGTTTACTCTTTATGTTTAAAAAAAAACCTGGAAAATATCTTTAGTAGTGGCATAGCATACTGGCTACATACCGGTAGCCCAACAATTAACATCTCAGTTTTCGTGTGAAATCTGGCTCTATGCCGTTATTATCCATGTGAGGCGTCAAGGCTTTTATCTAGATTAACCCAGAAATGCATGTGCATATATATTACAAAATACACATACATACACAGGAGCGCGCGTGCTCGCACACACAGACCTGTACTCATGTCTTTGTGGGGACAGTGAATTCATTTCAATGGGCAAAACCCTAATCCCAACAATGACTACCTTATCCCGGCCCTACCCAGTCCTAACCTTTACCACAAGTAACCAAACACAATGCACGTATTTTGGTATTTTTAGTTTTTTGATTGCAGTCACAGATTTTTTTTTAATATATATATATAACATTGAATTCCGAACCGAAACAAAGTTCCCACAACGTCAAAATAAGCTTTTATCAAATTGCGGGCACATTTGACACCCACAACGTATTGTATTCCTGGAGCGCGCTCGCGCGCACACACACACACACACACACATTATTAGCGAGTATGACGAATGTTGAATTGTCTGCTTAGGCGTCTAAGCTCTTCTGAGTCATACAGCCTCAGCAAATACGTCAAACACCGCGGGTCTGTGGTGAAGCTACTCCACCCGAGATCTTTCAGACCGACAGTCAGCTCCTTATGCACGTCAGTCTAACCGGACTCAGCTTGTCGGGAATCAGCGTGACCACTTTTGTCACTTTTAAATATCCCCCAGGGTAATCCGGGTTAGGAGTTTTATGCACTCCAGTTTAAAGCGGAAATATTATTGCTCACGGGGCAATGAAAAGCAGACCTGTGCCAGACATCGCTATAGAGAAACATTACCCGCTTTAAAACCTGTTCCGTTAAAACCTGCATTCATGGTAACAGTATTCATTAGCAGTTATGATCACAAGCTCAGAACAACGTATAGCTAAGAACACACCACTAAATAAAGACCTTGTTCATCTTGAAGGTTTCTATCAGTGACTGTTTATATTACAAGCAATTGAAAAATAAGCCAATGTCATATATAACTTTATTTAGAGTAAGAAAATGAAAAAAAGTATCAGATGACCGCATTCTAGTTAGATTGTTTATTGTGCGGGATTTTGCTAAATCGGGAATCAGAATTTTTCTTTACTGCCATCTAGTAGCTGTCCACACAACTACATGTACGTACAGTACCAAAAGTTTTACGTGGGTTCGTAGGACTGTATCCAGGAACTAGGTTTGTGTTTGAAAGCACAATTTTCAGTCAGCATGAACAGTGTTTTACATAACGTGAAACCGGAAATGGCGATAGCTGATAGAATACTTCCAAGAACATTTTGTCAAGGCAAAGAGGTAGAACAAGAGATGTGATTGGAGCACACAATCTGTTGGAGATATGAGAGCACTCTTACTTGGAAGAAACGTTTTCCATATGGGGTAGCAAATCCAGACTCTGGACCTTAGGCTGAAGGAGGATTTCATACTGGAGCAAATGAGGACTTTTTATTAGGTACACTCACTCGTCAATGCAAATAAACTACACCTGCAAACAGCAATTCAAATGGCTGCAGCTGAACACATACAGAACACAGACAGGGTACTGTTCAGCTGAGCCTTAGAAGACTCCTGTTCTTTGTGATCTTGAATGTAGTGTGATAGTTGGGGCCTCGCATGCTGGACCCGGCATCTCAGAAACAGCCACCCTCTTCGGATTTTCACACACTACAGTGTCTAGAGTTTTCAGACAATGGTGTGATGAATAAAAAAATACATCCAATCAATGGGATTTCTCTGGTCAAAAACACCTTGTTAATGAGAGAGGCTAGTGGAGAATGACCAGACTCATTTAAGCTAACAGGAAGGCTACAAGTACAGAAGTGACAGCTCAGTGGTGTTCAGGAAGGCTTCTCAGAAGTCATTAACCTTTGAAGTGGTTCTGGAGGCAACAGGGGGTCATAATTCATACAATTTTTATCAACTGCAATTATCTTCAGCATGTTTTTGGACTGTGGGGGGAAACTGGAGTACATGGGGAGAACATGCACACATTTAACCCAAGCAGAGACTCGAACCCAGGTCCCAGCGGTGTGAGGCAACAGTGCTAACCACTACACCACCATATGAGGTAATACGTAAAAATTTAATTCCTGTATACCTGTACAAATGGCAAATAAAGTATTATCACTTTTATTACCATTCAAATAAAACCGAGACACAAAAAGCCTTTAAATTGGTGTATCCAATATTTAATATTGCACATCAGATGTAGAAACAATTACTTATTAAATACATTTTATATTAGGTAGATGACAATATTTTATTCAAAGAAAAAAAAAAATCAAGAATGGGTGCCTATGGGTATCAATTCTGCATCCTCGATGAGGTCAGAGAGGCATGAAGGAAGGAGGGCGAAGGGAGTCCAGAGTCTGCTGCATGCTGGGATGCCTAGAGCAGGCCTCCGAACCAGGCCAGGAGCTGTCCTGCTCTGGTAGACCAGGGCAGGCAAATGCAGAGCTGGGCTCTGCTGCTGTGAGAGCTGGAGTAGAAGAAACTACAGCAGGGCTATGCAAATTGCTCCTGTCAGGGGAACACACCCGGATCACTCTCCCTTCTGTGGATGTGGGCTTGATGACAGAGAGCTGGTGCTTATGGGATAATGCCCTATGGTCATAGAGATCCAAGGGTTCCTGCTTCACCGCTACTGCTTTCGAAGTGCGGCTTGCTGGCAGTGCACCGGATAGCTCTTCCTGAGGATGGTCATCACTGGGGAGCTGACAGATTGACCTGTGTGACACAAGCACCAGCTCCAGCTTGTCCCTTTCCATCTGCAAGGTCTCGATCTCTTTCTGAAGTCCGGCTTTCTCTTCCTCCAGCTTCTCCGTCTCCTGCACGGACAATGCAAGCGGAATATTCACCACTGCCACCGAAAAAGGACCATCCATTTGTTTTCAGCTGACAGCATTATTTCTGCCAGCAAAGACGGACAGTTTTGGTCCAGAAAGTACAAATCCAGACCAAGATATTGTTTTAACCAACCAGTTAAGTATTCTGTGACGAAGTCTTTAAAGTCAGCTGGATGGTCGAAACAAAATTTTGGTCTGGGTTTGTCTTTCCGAAGCTGAACTTTCCACCTCTGACTGCCAGATCTGTTTCTGGGTATTACTATTGCTAAGTGCATGGGGGGGGGGGGAGGCAGCACTGTTTCCCAATACCACCAGAGTTGGGGGTTTGAATCCCACCTCTGCTCTCTGTGTGGAGTTTGCATGTTGTCCCTGTCTCACATGGTTTCCCCTGGGTACTCCAGTTTCCCCAGCCCTGTGCCCCATTACCCCTGCCTTCGGCCTCCGTGACCTAGATCAGGATGAATAGTTGGAACGGGGTGGCCAATCTTATCCGCAAAGGGCCAGTGTGTATTCAAGTCTTTGGGATAACCTTTAGGTCAGCTGCTCAATCCCAGGGGTGAGGAAGCTAATCAGTCCTCTAATTATTAATCTAACGACGGAGTTGCATTAAAAAGCCACATGCCCAATGGTCCTTTCTGGATAAGACTGGCAACCCCTGAGTTGGAAGATACATATGGAGAATATGCAAGCAATACGTAAAGCACAGTGGTTTGGACAACAAACCAAAAACATAAGCTCTCTTTTCTTTTTAAATCTTGAGCACTTTGAAAGCATAATATCAATTTAAAAAAGGTGTTTCAAACATGATTTCCAGTTCTGTTTTGCCAGGCATAAACACTTTCAGTTTTTGCTCTAGCTAAACTTGACAAACTTGAAAAATGACACGGTGCAGCACCTGTCCATTTATGATAATATAAAAAGTAAAACACTACATTTTCCTACTGGCACTGAACCATGAATGTCATTATGATTAAGGAGAAGTGGGTTATTGCCTTATTAGGACATGATTTTGCATTCGTTTTTTATTGTTTTATTAATTTTTTTACTTTGCAGTATATATATATTTCTTACTGAAGCTGAGGGTATGCTCACATGTTTAAACCAGCCAATGGGTATTATGTTTATGTGGCTAAAGCTGGTGATATGCTAAAGATCTACAGAAAAGAATTTCACCTGTTGGTTTATACTGCAGTTAGGTGTTGGGCAGGTAGGGGGCGATCTTTAAAACCTACCCCCTGGAGTTGATCAGTCAGCTCTTTCCTGCGACTGCGGCACTTTGCAGCCGCCATCTTGTTCCTTTCACGTCTTAGTCGCCTCTTCTCTTCTTCTTCTGGGGTGAGCTAGAGGCACGAGACTGAGTGAGGGAGGGGGTAATCTCCCACATGGACACGTGCGCACGCAGCCTTCTGATAAACTGTGAGAATGCATCATGCTGCATTTCCCAAAAAATACAAAGGTAGTAGGTTCAAATCTTGGTGGGGTGCAAATAAAATTGTAACGTATAAATGCATCAGATGGACGAATAAATGTGATTGGAATTTTTTTTGTAGTAACCTGTGAGTAGATCCCGTATACTCCTTGATGATTGGCATTCACTTTGTGACAGGAATTACAGAAAGATCATGGGTGGTGTTTCAGCATGATGAAGGCCTGGCAGCTGAATCTCACCTGCTCTTCCCGTTTGCACCGCCCACGAGTGACACCAACGGAGCAAATGACACCAGGCCGGGTGTGTCCCAACGGACCAGGCTGGTCGTAGAGATGCATTCTGTGCCTGGGACTGGGCATGGTGGTGATGACCGTGGGCTGGACCATCCATTGGAGGTCTGGGCTGGAGGTTATGGCATTTACCGTGGGGATGAAGGCACTGCTAGACACAGGCATGCTGACCTTTTCTGAAGAGGACAGGCAGCGAGATACATACACAGGACAGCATTAATTTCATTCACCCATTATACGTTTTCAGTAATTGGGAATCTAATTAGGAAGCCCACATAAACACAGAAAGCGTGCAAAGAAAGAGGACTGGGCCAGATTCAGAGCCACAAACAAGAACGATGAAGCAACAATGAAAAAAATGCTTTCATTTTTATGGCATCCTGCTCTTCAGTGTAGCTTTAAGCAATTACAAAGAAAAATAAGCCTTGTGAATAAAAGAGGTTATTTGGGAGAAGTAATTTCTAGAATATGCATGTTTTCAAATGAGGATACAATTTACTGAAACTATTGTGCTGTTCCTAGATGAATTCCACATTTTCTGAGTGCCACAGGTAACACACCTTTATAAGATAACCAGGTAGTGTCAACACGTGCCCAGACGAGTACATTACAAGCAGCACTCATCTAGTTCTGAACCATCTAATTTAACATGTTGCTGCCTTTAACCGAAAATAGTTTGTTTACCTTTAATATCCCTACATTAAAAGTCACGTAATCAAGACTCATTTTCAACAAAATTAAATCAGACGGATTTTTAAAAATCGATTGCGCCTACATTTCATTTAATGTTTTGCGTATAATTATCGGGACACTGGTTTATTGGATTTTATATAAAGAACATGTAAAACGCATCTATTGCAATTTTTGTTGGCTATTTTGTTACATAGACGAACTTACAACAAAACAGGTCTTCCATTTGCGTTTAAAATAATAATATTGTTAAAATAATCGGCTAATCAGTGCGGTCAATATACCCAATAAACGACTCGCAACGTTAAATAGCCTACATTAATAATAATAACATACATTTTACTGTTACAGTAAAATGTATGTTCAGTGAGTCCTCGTCAAAGTAGTTTATAATGTGTGATAATTTGGACGTGATAAGGATCCTTGTTTCAGTATAACATTACAAAACAGTGAACACCCATTTGTCCAATGTGGTGATGATGCAACCATTCATGTCCTTGTCTGCCATATTCTTTAAAAAATATATAACAAGTGGCGTTTGGATACACCGGAACTTTTGAAAATTTAAATAAAGAATCACATGCACCATACTACTTGAGATACACAAAAGCAGTCATGTCTGAATAGTAGAGCGAAGCACATGTGGGCGATTCGCTTTACCTGGTAGGTGAAGTTAGAGGTAAGAGTTTCAATGCTGCCGCTGGAGGACCAGGGTTCACCCGGAGAAGCGACTGCGAAGCGGCGACGCGGTACAGATACGGGCGTGATCCTGCGTCGCGGTGTGGGATCATTCAGCACCGGTCCGACCTCCTGTTTCTGTTAGCCCTGACGCCAGCGCTTCAAAATAAGCAACCGTTTCTTCATTATTTCCATTTTCAAGCTGTTCTCTTTGACGGAGCGATTATGTTTCAGTTTTGCAACACCGAGTAGTATAAAGGAAAAAGTTGACAGCAATATTCCGTAATGCTTCCGTCTACAGTTTCGTTTTTAATGCAGTGATTAAATATCGGAAAGGTTTGTCCTGTTAAGAAAATGTCTATTAAGTTACCTTGTTGCTGCTGTTGAGTATGCGAAGTCCACTCCGAACTCTTATTCTTGAAATCTGAAAATGCGAATTACTCTTCACCTTTTACGGATGTTACATTTAAACGTTATAGCGATTCTTTATTACGAAATAGCTCCCTTTTCGTAATATACCTAACACTCAAAGCAGTTTTACCTTGCTTTACGTGGTTCTTCCCGTTTCGTGTATCGCCTTAACAAATGACTCACTTCAAAGGCATCCTACCGATCAATTAAAATGCTGACTTGCTTGCGTCACTGTCTCCAAACGCCTCCGTAAGAGGGAGTATTATCGTTATTTTCTCCACCGCTCAACTACACCAAGGATGTAACATTTAAATGTGGGGATGTCGGAACTAAATGTACGGGTGCTTGATATGCCATCTTGAAATAAATCACCTGATTTACTATGTTAAGGTCTAACCTTTTTTTTGTCATTGACGTGTAGTTGCGTCAGAAAACGCAGGTGGGTTTCCATGATTAAAATAACGTCGAACACCGAAGGGATTCCCTCTGTAGGATCTAGTTCTTCTGATGCCTTGTGTAGTCAGAGATAAAATAAGTGTCTCTGACCTATAAATGTAGTCGCACATTATTTTATACTGAATATATGTATATAACAAAATCATTGCCGTAATTTGCCAGTTTACTTATAATTACGTGTAACCTGTAAATGTAAAAGGTCTTGATTTCACATTGTTTCCATATCAACTAGATTTATTCCATTACATGGTACCCTTGTCTCATGTTGTACACACTTTAATATATCTCGAAGATATCTCTATTCATTGCTAATTATCTTGCTATTTTTATATTCAATATACATACTGGTTACTTTATATTAATCATTTACATTACATTTTATTTCGCCAACACAAACATATATATATATATATATATATATATATATATATATATATATATATATATATATATATATATATATATCAGCAAAATATAAACCAATTAACATAATTGTAATTTAATTGTAACCCAATACAAGGAAAAGTGGACAAATGGCATGTTATTTGAAATATTGGAGGAAAAAAAAATTAAGCAGGCTTTATTTGGGCCTCTGGATCCCACAAGTGCAGAAACGCTCCTGCTTGTAGAAGCACACTTATTGTTCTCCGCACACAGTGCAGACCTGCCCTAAGATCTCGCCATATCGACACTGCTGCTTTATACCTAATTCGCCTTTTATGGAATATAAATTACAGCTGTTTCACTATTCTAATTAACACAATATCCACATATATTTATGAAAGTCTACCAAGCTAACAAAGTGTGTTCCAATATTTGTCAACTAAATAAATAAATGGGTTACAAGAGGCTTTGTGGTTGCTCTGTCAGAAAAATGGTAAAAAAAATAATAAAAAATCAAGGAAGCAATTTGAACATGTTCTTCCAGGACCCACCATGGTGTAGCACATTTTCATATGTTACAGCATCCTCCTTTTCTGAAGTACGTTACTGACTGGCAATTTGTTGATAAAATTATGGTGTTGACTGTACTAGAATAACAATGGAGCTTTTTGTTTTTGTTGGCTGGCACAATGGAAAGGCAAAATTGTGGCTGGCCCCTAATGACTTTAGGATTTTGGTTTGACGCGCTAACGTCACTGGAGTTATGAGGACAAAAGACCACTATTGTGTGAGAGGACTGCTTTAGTACCCCCTTATCACCAATTAGTTCTTCATTGCTGAGTGTTTGGAGATTTCAAGCAGAAAATAGTTAAAAATATCTTCAAGGGAGTTTTGATGCAGTATGTTTATTCTGCTGGAGAGAAATTCGTTTTATTTCAGAAATTGTAGAAGCTGAGAATTAGTTGCGAAGAGGAGAGTTGTAATTGTTACTCCTGGACTGCCAATGAATGCACCTTGGCAGGAAATAACATAACACATCTTAAATTGTTTTTGTTTGCAGATATTTTCCTGGCCCAAGTGAATGGATTTTAAGACTGTGATCTCCTGTTCTGTTACTATCTAGGGACCAATATAAAGTTGTTGTGTATGAGCACAGGGTCTAATAAATGACATGATTTAAGTGTGCATTCATAACAGTTCAGGGCACATTACCATGTTGTGTATATGTTTGTGCTTTTTAAATATCAGAACACTATGATGTGTTGACACTGCACTGGATTATGCTAATAGCCTTCTATTCATATCTCCTTACTCTGCCTGTATGTCCTGTCTTGTGTGTAATTCATAGATGTCTCTGCTGATCCCCTCCATGAACGTTGCATCAAATGCTTCCCCAGCCTTGGGCCAAGCTGCAGTGCGGGGGTGGTGGAAGGCTGTCTGGATCGAGCCAGACAGCTGGAGAACATGGGAGGGAACCAGTGCTTCACTCAGGGCCAGATGCACGTCAATCCTCCTGGCTGTGGAGATTCAGTAGACAGGAATTTGACACATGTGCCCCTGACCTATCTATCACTATCTCAGCATTCCAAAGATGTTATCATTAGTGTGCGTATGGCCTTATGTAAACTACTTATTAGTAAAGCATTGAACCAAACTTTATTGGCAAAGAGTTAAAAAGTACATGTTCCTGGGCCAGGGTAGAATCGACAAATTCAGAGGGACAGTGACAGGACAGGCAAGGCAAGCAATGGCCTGGGGCCCCTAGCTGTAGGGGGGCCCCAAGATCAGGCAATTAAATAGTACATTGACTGTTAAATAGTACATTGACTGTTAAATAGTACATTGTACTGTATTTCACAAAAGTGAAAATAAAGGTGTTTATTCTCTTTGTTGATATTTTTAATTTACACTTCACAGTAAAATAAAGGTGATAATTTTTACCATGCCAGGGGAATAGGAGGGCCCCATGGAGTTTTTTGCCTGGGGTCCCCAGAGTCCCTAGAATTGTCTCTGGATTTATTAATGTTCTAGAAAAGCTGATACAAGCAGAGAGCATCATAAATATTCCCAGGTGATCAGAAACATCGTGGTAGGTACTGTGCCTCTTTCTCTGCCACGTGTTCTTTTTGCAAGCTGATTGACTTACAGGTTTTACAAACAATGCATGAATGTATGTTCATTCCCTGTCTTCTGCTTAAGCACATTTCTAATGTAAGGCTAATGCAAAGGTAACTAATGAATGTGGGTAGTTGTACTAAACCAGAGAAAGACTTGCACGTATTCAGCCCTTGGTGAAGCCTTGGGATGTTGCCTAGCAACGCAGTGCTAAATCAGAGGGCTAATAGCAGCGTCAAAGATCAAGAAATATTTGTATTCTTGTAATATTTTCCAACCTAACCTTTGTTTGTAATAATGGGAAGTGTTATGGGAAATCTAAGCAGATTATTTAAATGTAGTACAATCTACCATCTCCAAATATTTGTCAAATCACTGACGTCCATGTAAAAACACTTATGTTAAGAAATGACAGAGATGTACATAAGGTGTATCAGGGTAAAGTATGAAGATGATAAAATAGTAAATCACAGTAGTAGGGGAGTGTTTGTTTGCTTTGCTTCCTACAGTGTGCAGGATTAGTGTAGGTGTACTTGCCAGTCAGAACACCTTCATGGGAACCAGCCATGAGATCTTTCATTTATAATAAACAATGATCACTTTGTAGGGAAAGCCTTCATCTGGCTGTGCTTAGAAGGACAATGGATGGCTGTTGTACAGAGGGCTGCTATAAAATGCACTTCCCTTAAAATTGGTCCATTGCCATGGCAACACAGACACACAATAGTGTCTGATCAAGGAGAACATCTTGTTTTCTTTTTTTTTCTTTTTTTTTACCACAGTGTGAAATAAGAGTAATAGAGCTGGGAATATTCACGATACAGTGTCTATGTCCCAGACAGAAAGGTGCTTAAGATTTACCATCACTGGTCAATTCAAGCATATTCAGTAGAAAATGCATAAAATTAGACATTGGTTGGACTATAGGAACTAGCTGGCCAGGTCGTAATCAGACAAGATGAACCGAGCCTGATGAAAACAGACCCCACAACTGTCAAAGGAATCAAGGGCAAAACCCATACTGTAGGTGCTGACATCAGATGAGACTGAATTTCTTTAAAATGAATGATTTATTGCTATAGATCGAGTTTCTTTCAGTGATGTCGGACACAAGGTTTATCTTTGCATAAATATCATGGTTGTGAATTCCAAACAGGTCTTTATTCTTTTACAAAGTTTCAATGAATCAGATATTTGTATAAATTAACAAATAATTCCTAATTAGTAAATGTTTATTTTAGCCCTAGACCTTTGTAAAGTATTGCAGCAATCGTAGCTTCTCAAAATTTTCTTTCTATACATATTTTCAAAGGTCATTGATATTTACATTTGTGGGATGCACATCCAGGGCACGAAGCTCCCTTCCCACCACATCCCAAAGATGCTCTATTGGCTTGAGATCTGGTGACTGTGGGGGCCATTGTAGTACAGTGAACTCATTGTCATGTTCAAGAAACCAATTTGAAATGATTCGAGCTTTGTGACATGGTGCATTATCCTGCTGGAAGTAGACATCAGAGGATGGGTACATGGTGGTCATAAAGGGATGGACATGGTCAGAAACAATGCTCAGGTAGGCCGTGGCATTTAAACGATGCCCAATTGGCACTAAGGGGCCTAAAGTGTGCCAAGAAAACATCCCCCACACCATTACACCACCACCACCAGCCTGCACAGTGGTAACAAGGCATGATGGATCCATGTTCTCATTCTGTTTACGCCAAATTCTGACTCTACCATTTGAATGTCTCAACAGAAATCGAGACTCATCAGACCAGGCAACATTTTTCCAGTCTTCAACTGTCCAATTTTGGTGAGCTCGTGCAAATTGTAGCCTCTTTTTCCTATTTGTAGTGGAGATGAGTGGTACCCGGTGGGGTCTTCTGCTGTTGTAGCCCATCCACCTCAAGGTTGTGCGTGTTGTGGCTTCACAAATGCTTTGCTGCATACCTCGGTTGTAACGAGTGGTTATTTCAGTCAAAGTTGCTCTTCTATCAGCTTGAATCAGTCGGCCCATTCTCCTCTGACCTCTAGCATCAGCAAGGCATTTTCGCCCACAGGACTGCCGCATACTGGATGTTTTTCCCTTTGCACACCATTCTTTGTAAACCCTAGAAATGGTTGTGCGTGAAAATCCCAGTAACAGAGCAGATTGTGAAATACTCAGACCGGCCCGTCTGGCACCAACAACCATGCCACGCTCAAAATTGCTTAAATCACCTTTCTTTCCCATTCTGACATTCAGTTTGGAGTTCAGGAGATTGTCTTGACCAGGACCACACCCCTAAATGCATTGAAGCAACTGCCATGTGATTGGTTGATTAGATAATTGCATTAATGAGAAATTGAACAGGTGTTCCTAATAATCCTTTAGGTGAGTGTATATATATATAGTTAAGGACAGTTCCTGCCTGGAAAATAAGTATATGCCATAGTGTCTTCCAGAAAAGTGTCTATTAACCCCTGACTTACACCAAAGCCTATAGTAAGCTTCAGATGTGGGAAATTCTACAACTTTCAATTGCTGCTCCCATTCTCTAAAAACTACTTCTTCTAATCCTGCTGCACGCCTAATTACACTGTGTAATTATGCTCATGCATGAGCAGCTGCGACAATTCTGTTGCAGATGATATACTGATATACATGATTAAGTTTTCGTCTTGAAAGAGAGAGGGGGGGAGGGGCTCCATGTTATGTATCACACAGCTGTGCTGCTGGCTGTTTTGAAATGGCAGAAGATTTTTTAGAACCCTGGGTAAGTTCTGCTATTTCTGTAAAGTTTACTCCCCTGCACACATAGAAGATAATGAAAGTTGTTGGTCTCCCTCTGTGTCAATGATGGCATTACCAGCCAATCCAAACATTTCAAGGCAACAGCTGCAAGGTGAGAACTTCACCTGACCTGTAATGATTGCCTAACACTATGGGCTTTTATTACAAAGTTGTGTTTTAGGTCATATTTTTGGTCATTCCGTGGGAGAGTTGTTCACTGAATGCTGAAATTTGTTAAGCAATCGGCTGACAATCATATACACAGGAATTCTCACAAATCAGCTCCATTCACTATAGGTGTGAAGTCACCATTCTGTTAATGGTGTGTGATATTTGGTCACCTTTTAGTGACCAGCAGCTGCATCTTGATAAGGCTAGCAAAGCTGCAGCCTTGACTATATGAAATGTTTTTGGGCATCTACAGACATTGGTAATGCACTCAGCAGTGAGAAACAGGTAACTTTCATTTTTTTAACACCCAAGCACAAGCAAAGAAAAAGAGACTGTAGGTGAAGCTTCAATATGCACATACAGCCTTTACTAGTGGCAAATGGGAGCCAAAAGTAAGCCATCTTTCGCTTCAGTGTTCGTATTTACATTGCTATTATTCATACTAGCTGCCTACAAAGAAGACTTGCCTTGATAAACGAACGAACAAAAGAGCATATTAGAGAACTTGCAGAATGGCAGCCAGCAGCGGGGGCTGAAGGTAATGGCATTGTGGCTGCAGCAGGAACCCACAATTTACTCGCCGCGCTGAAAGCTCTGCAAAGGGAATGCATTGTTCCGAGCTGAGGGCTAGCACCCCCCCCCTGCCAGCCCCCACTTTGTTACGCTGTCATGCTTGAGATTCAAATGGACTCATCTGCACAAGCACATGGAGCGAGGCACTGACAGAGTCCCGTCAGAAATGCCAGATGATTCAATCCAGTGAAGACAACGACTAACAAAAAGAGAAAGTCAAAATGTAAATAAAACGATCTGAAATGTGGTTCGGAGTCATTCTTTCAACACTTCCGGAACTCCACATCAGCTTCTTCATATATTGTTTGACAGCTGCACTTAAAAACATCAAGTAGATTCAAGTTTATAATGTGAGTTTTGTTCGGATGTTAACCAATTCTTAGAGGTTGTTATTGTTAGGGTTATCATCAGTGAATATTTTGTTTTATATTTTATATGCTTGATAATAATGCTTACTGAAAAAAATAACCTGCTGAATACTGAAAACTTGTTGATTTATTTTCCAGTGCAAGACCAATGTAAAGCAAATCAGCAGTATGAAGTGAATAAAAAGAATGTAAATACTACAAGTATTGTGTCATTGGTGAAGCTTGTTTCGAGCCTCACCCAAGAAGGAAACGCTTCCCCTTAAGCATGATATTAATGATGCCCCTACAATATAAAACCATTGAACTAGTAAGCCTTGAAAGCTATAATGAATCAAAGAGCTCAACATGACATACAGCACCTGCAAGATCTTGGTAAGACAAACTTCAGTTGCCTTCACTCTCAGGAAATTTGCACCAAGAGGCCAAAATAAATGGCTGCGATTAGAAAGCATGATGAAACTACGACCTACGCACAGATGTAACTGATGAAAATGCACAAACAAAAAGATATATTACAGGAGTGATTTAAATAGTGGTGTTTTAAAGCCCCCTGTATTTGTTATGGTGATGTCATAGAGGTATACAGGGAACAGTACAGATGATTTTAAAGAGCTCTCTTCAAAGGCTTGATCATCCTGTAGATATGAGAGAAGCAGTTAATTATACTGGAGATGTAATGACAGCTCTTGGATTGACTCCATGTCACAATTACCATGTTCAGCAGTAACACTTAGAGTGGGAAAACAATAATTTAAGGTTAGGATTAGATCAGTGTTTCCCAAACCGGTCCTTGGAGACCACCAGACAGTCCATGTTTTTGCTCCCTCCCAAAAGTGGACCATCTGGAGATGCCTGAAGACCAGGTTGAGAAATAATGGGATTAGGGTATGATGGAGAAAAGCAGAACACATGGAGTTAGGGGCATGCCAATTACCATCCCAGAATCAGATGGGAGCAAAAAATAAATAAATACTTTACAAATGGACTTTTTGGCTGAGAGGAACAAAACGAATTCCATCCATCCATCCATTCATACAAATGTCCTTCTTCAGTTTTGCGGTAAGTGTATATTTGCAGAAATAAGTGAGCATACTCCTTTCCCCAGTCACAACACAATTAACTGTATTTAAAATTGTATAGGATTTTTCATTGACAGCTTCCTGCTGAGCTAAATGCTAATGCACAGAATATCCAGGAAAAAATGATGGAGAACAATTTGTGTAATTGGTTTTGGCCTGGGTGTTCTGTACCATTTGGGTGAGAGTGCAGATATTGTCAAGGTAATTGAAGATGTAGGAGGAAATGTGGGTTTGTCCCCCACCTGTTCTGCATGCATTTCAAGCAAGCAAAAATATAAATTGTATGGTCATGCTGCCATACAATTTATATGAGGCGCCAAACCGGACAAAAGCCATGGTAGATATTCTTCTGTCTGTCAACTGTATACTGGTATTATTGCAAAGTGGAAACATTTAGGAACAATAGAAACTCAGACACGAAGTAGCAGACCATGTAAAGTAACAGAGCAGGGTCGCCGAGTGATGAGGCACATATTGTGCGAAAGTCTCAGTAACTGCAGAGTTCCAAACTTCCTCTGGCATTAACTCCAGCACAACAACTGTGCACCAAGAGCTTCATGGAATGGGCTTCCATGGCCAAGAGGCTGCATGCAAGCCTCACATCACCAAGCACAATGCCAAGCGTCAGATGCAGTGGTGTAAAGCACACTGTCACTGGACTCTGGAGCAGTGGAAATGTGTTCTGTGGAGTGACGAATCATGCTTCGTGCCAACTGTACAGTTTGGTGGAGTAGGGATAATGGTACGGGGTTATTTTTCAGGGGATGGACTAGGCCCCTTAGTTCCAGTGAAAGGAACATTTAATGCTTCAGCAAACCATTATGGACAATTCTATGCTTTCAACTGTGGGTTCAAGTGTTCTGTTCCAACATGACTGGGCCCAAAGCAAGGTCCATAGACATGGTTGGGTGAGTTTGGTGTTGAAGAACTTGACTGGCCCACACAGAGCCCTGACCTCAACCCCATCGAACACCTTTGGGATGAACTAGAACAGAGATTGATCCTCATAGCCAACACCAGTGCCTGACCTCACAAATGCTCTTTTGGATGAATGGGCAAAAATTGCTGTAGACACACTCCAAAGTGTTGTAGAAAGTCTTCACAGAAGAGTGGCAGCTGTTATAGCTGCAAAGGGGGGACCAACTCCATAGTGATGCCTATGGATTTAGAATGGGGTTTCATAATATTTCCTGTGGATATAATGGCCAGATGTCCGAGTACTTTTGTCATTATAGTGTAGCTAATGGATGTACAACTGCCTGCAATTTATTTGTACATTCATTCACTGTTTTTTTATCTTCATTTTTTAAACTTCGGTCATATGTGTACGGATCAGGATTAGGGCCACCATGAAAATATTATTTGAATTCTGACTTTTTTCTCAGAATTCTGACTTTAATCTCAGAATTCTGAATTTAGAAAAAAAGTCAGAATTTTGAGATTAAAGTCAGAATTCTGAGAAAAAAAATCTGAATTCAAATAATATTTTCATGGTGGCCCTAATCCTGATCCGTACACATATGACCGAAGTTTAAAAAATGAAGATAAAAAAACAGTTTATCCAGTTAATCCTCTTCCGTATATGTGTGAGCCGTCATAAGTTGTAAAAGTTGTCAGTGACAGTCTGCAATAGTAAGATGTTCATTTAAATTTTTAACATATGAATCTTTTAAAAAATCCTATAGTTTTTGAGTTTGTGAGTGTGTGATCCCTAAGATAGACATCTGCTGTAAAAAGAATAAATATGCAAATAAACTTGAATGTGTTTAAAATGCATTATAGGCTTTATATGTTTTAAAAAATTGACCGGCTATGGTTGTAGTTAGCTAGCAAGTTAATATTGAATAGTTCTGGCCTTAAGTATTAATTATTATTATTATTAATATTACTAATATATCTGCCAGTTCCGTCACATTCATAGCTATACATGCAAGCCCTGTATTTTCCTTCAGCTGTAGGGTGAGTGCGTTCACGACTGAGGGGTGGAGTCAGACAGCAGTCAGGTAACCACAGTGCACAATGCTGACTAATGACACCTGTTCCTCCTTCCCTGCCACGTGCATGAATGGGTTTGTTTTGTCTTTTTTCTTTTTAGCCTCTGGTGACCTGGGTGAAGCCACAGCCTGTAAGCCCCTCCCATGTTTTCCTGTCCCCACCCTGGCTGTTTTCTTTTAGTCCCTGTCAAAACAAAAGTTTTCTTTGGGTGTACTGTCCTCTGCCCTGACCTGTTTGTCAAACCAAGGTGCCTGTATTCATTTGCAGGAGTCACTACAAATAAATGTTTCTTTTCTTCCCAAAACGATTATTTCTGAAGGATGTTGGCACCAGACCCCATTAGTGAGATTTGTACCCCATAGTTTGAACATGTTCCTACAGCTTTGACCATAATACAGAGCAGATCAGGGGAGAGATAGAAAAAGATAAAACTCACGCATCAGTCTTACAAATACCCCAAAACAACTGTGGTACATGAAGCCTAACAGCAAACAGAACTGATGAACCTCACAGAGAGAGGCTCTTGACAGTTGCCATCCAAATTAGTGCAGGCATCTATTTCTGTGGGTAAAATTTGTAGAGGAAATGGTGAAATTCATTTAAAAAGTTTATGCAGCGCTACCACACCTTTGCCCAGGATATGAAACATGAAAATCTCTTGCAGCTTATTCTCCGAGACTGTAACCGCACCCAAACTGCTGACTTTGCACAAGCCCTTTAAACTCCCTGTGGTCAAATAAAATTTATTTATTTTATTTCCCATGTTATCAAAGCACAATGGTGTCTCAATGGTTAAATCCTGTTTCCTCATACCGGTATGACTGGAGGTTTAAATCCCACTTCCGCTCTGCATGCCGTGTAGGTTTCCGCCCATAGTCCAAGGACACGCAGTAATACAGTAACCGGTAACTCTGTAATTGCTTGCGAGTGTATATGATGGGCTGCCATAGTGTCTTGAGCTGTCTTTCCCAATCTGGTCCTTGACAACGAACCCACAGACAGCCCACATTTACTGGGAGATGGGAGGGAGCAGAAATGTGAACCTTCAGTGAGTCCTTGAAGACCAGGTTGGGGAACACTCCTCTAGAGTGTGCAGCCCCCCCCCCCAAACAACCCCGTCCAGTATAAGTGGTCGGTAAACGGATACATTTTAAAGTGACTAGTCTGTTTAAATGAGGTTAGTTAAGTTATAAGAAGCGTAGCAGATTAAAACATGTTGCTTCTTATGCTTATCATACTTTAAAGGTTTCTTATTGATCTTGGTCTGCTGGAGGTTCGAGAATAATTTCATACCCATTCTTGGTATCATCCCAACAGTGGCAGTGAGGAGCCATGTGTGATGTACTTTATTCGTTGACCCCTCAATGGACTCAATACTTTTTTTTTGGGGGCGGGGGGAGAAGTAGGAATTTCTTGCATAAAGGTAACTCTGAAGGGCACTGATATGGAGGACAATTTTATCTGGCCCTGTGGCTCTAGGTTTCTGCGGGATTTGTCACCATTTCTTAACATACAATGTGCCCAGCATCGTCTGTATATAACTGCATTCATTTCCCACGCTACCCAGGTGAGGGTCAGTAATAACACTATCATTACTTCCTCACCCTGACAGCCTTTCAACAACCACACAACCTCATTTAGTATTTTTCCTAAAGCTGGTGACTCACCCAGCTGCAGGACACACAGTATCGCCGCAGTAAAAAAGCCAAGCGTGATCTCTGCGCAGATTCCTTTCAGCAAAAACAGCACAAAGGTGTCTGGAGTCCTTTTGCTATAGTGCTGTGAATCACTCAGTGTAATATGGAATCGGTGAGTCAGCCATAAAGAGGCAGTGGACTCCCCATTGCTCACGGTGTGGCTGTCGCTACCACTGAAAGCTCTCATTTCCAAGGCTTTTTAAAGAGGCTTTCAAAAAATGAAATAAAGGATGCAATGCTATAGGTCTGGTGTTTCCATAACGATCTTAGCATAATTAGTTGCTTGGCCTTCCCTCTTAAAAGACATGTGCCATTCTTTCCACGTAGGAGTCATATTGAACATGGTAGTGTTACCATTACCATAATACAGGGGTCCGGCCCCCCAGGACTGGAGTTTGAGACCACTGCCATAATACCAAATGATAAAACAAGGCATTTGTACTGAAAAGAGCTTTATTTGGTAATTTGACCTAATAGACCATTGGAATTTATCACAATTATCTATCCATCTTCCAGCTGCTTATCCTGGTCAGATGGGATGCACACACACCATCACATAATAGGGCCTAAATAGTGACACCAGTTAGCCTGATCGCATGTCTGCCTGAGGAAACCTGGCCTTGCAAACTCCACACAGAGAGAGTGGATGTGAGGTCCGAGCTCTCAGCCCTGGGGCCTGTACTATGAAGCAGGGTTACTGGCTTATCGGGGTAACTTGTCGGATTTAAGGTAGTCTGGGCAAAGTGTAACTGAACGAATATGAAGTCCATTTAAACTGTGGTACCTTAAATCCGACAAATCCGACCACTGGAGGTGCAAGACACCATATCACCCAAACACAGCTAGCTTTGCAGTTAGAGAGAGGCAGAAGAGAAATGAGCCACAACGCATCTACACAGGAAGGAGCACCACCAAAGTGGTCAAAGGCCATGCATTAGTACCATGCTCTATGTTAAGCAGGGGTCTGGAAGAAGAGAGCAGGACATGGCAGAATGAGAAAGAAAGGTGATTTAAGCTATTTTGAGCGTGGCATGGTTGTTGGTGCCAGACGGGCCGGTCTGAGTATTTCACAATCTGCTCAGTTACTGGGATTTTCACGCACAACCATTTCTAGGGTTTACAAAGAATGGTGTGCAAAGGGAAAAACATCCAGTATGCGGCAGTCCTGTGGGCGAAAATGCCTTGTTGATGCTAGAGGTCAGAGGAGAATGGGCCGACTGATTCAAGCTGATAGAAGAGCAACTTTGACTGAAATAACCACTCATTACAACCGAGGTATGCAGCAAAGCATTTGTGAAGCCACAACACGCACAACCTTGAGGCGGATGGGCTACAACAGCAGAAGACCCCACCGGGTACCACTCATCTCCACTACAAATAGGAAAAAGAGGCTACAATTTGCACATGCTCATCAAAATTGGACAGTTGAAGACTGGAAAAATGTTGCCTGGTCTGATGAGTCTCGATTTCTGTTGAGACATTCAAATGGTAGAGTCAGAATTTGGCGTAAACAGAATGAGAAGATGGATCCATCATGCCTTGTTACCACTGTGCAGGCTGGTGGTGGTGGTGTAATGGTGTGGGGGATGTTTTCTTGGCACACTTTAGGCCCCTTAGTGCCAATTGGGCATCGTTTAAATGCCACGGCCTACCTGAGCATTGTTTCTGACCATGTCCATCCCTTTATGACCACCATGTACCCATCCTCTGATGGCTACTTCCAGCAGGATAATTCACCATGTCACAAAGCTCGAATCATTTCAAATTGGTTTCTTGAACATGACAATGAGTTCACTGTACTACAATGGCCCCCACAGTCACCAGATCTCAAGCCAATAGAGCATCTTTGGGATGTGGTGGAACGGGAGCTTCGTGCCCTGGATGTGCATCCCACAAATCTCCATCAACTGCAAGATGCTATCCTATCAATATGGGCCAACATTTCTAAAGAATGCTTTCAGCACCTTGTTGAATCAATGCCACATAGAATTACAGTAAGGCAATTCTGAAGGCGAAAGGGGGTCAAACACCATATTAGCATGGTGTTCCTAATAATCCTTTAGGTGAGTGTATGTTGGACTTAAATTTGTGGTACAATTCCAATATGAAAACATGCAATAATTTTCAATGTTTTAGACTGATAAATGATGTTCATATAGTAGTGTAGAAATAGATGTTAGGAAGTCATTTGAAAGCTTTAAATTCTCAACAATACAAGAATGTCATCAGCTTGTAACTTTCATTGTCTCACACTCAGACTTTACATCTGCACAAATTCACAAACAAACAAAAAAAATTATCATTTTAGCAATGACTTCCATCACAATGGAATAAACTCGATTGTGGGCAGGTACATAATGGACCTTAGGTGAGCTGTAAGTGGTTTAAATTGCAAAGCAAATTAAATATCTTTTATTTCTGTGAAGTTATTAGTAACAACAGATGCTCTCATACATTTTGATCAGAGTTTTGATTTTGTGTTTTTGAATTTGGTTAGAAAACCTGTGCGGTAATAATGGAACAATGAAAACATTCTCTGAATAACTGAATGTTTCACATCGACGTGAATTAACCCTGCTGATTTCACTCTGCGGGTAGCCAGATTACACGTGTGTTGCAAAGTAGCTTCTCTGTGTGGTTGAAATCATAATTCCTTTTGAAGATGAATATTTGCAATGCTGAATACTGGGATTGCACTGTAAACATCTTTCCCCTTAAGCTGTTGCTTAACATTCATTTACCTCCATACATCCAACACCACTGCTATCCCATCTGTTGTTGTTTTTCTTTTTTTTTGCTACAGCTATCCATTTTAATCATTCCTCTTTGACTGAAGATATATTGCAAATAGCGAAATAAATAATTCCATTAGCACTATACTATACCCCTACTCAATTGGTTACTGAGGAAAGTTACGATATATGACGTTTGGTGTGTTTGTTAATCAGTATGCAAGCGCACACTAACCCACTAACTAACTGATTTACACAGATAACTTCCCAAAAGTCTTGTGCTACATGCAATTATCAAATTATTGACAGGAAGAGCTTGAAGCAAAAGATTAAATATTGACAGCTGTGCATTAAAAGGTTTTCTGCACACCACTGATGAACTGAGCTAATGTTTTTGCGTTTGTAGCCT